>NC_084618.1:20683883-20701383 GCF_033978795.1 Nerophis ophidion | reverse complement strand
CCCTAGTGGATCTAGGTAATAATGTGAGAGTCCAGTCCCTAGTGGATCTAGGTAATAATGTGAGAGTCCAGTCCGTAGTGGATCTAGTTAATAATGTGAGAGTCCAGTCCATAGTGGATCTAGGTAAAAATGTGAGAGTCCAGTCCATAGTGGATCTAGGTAATAATGTGAGAGTCCAGTCCATAGTGGATATAGTTAATAATGTGAGAGTCCAGTCCCTAGTGGATCTAGGTAATAATGTGAGAGTCCAGTCCCTAGTGGATCTAGGTAATAATGTGAGAGTCCAGTCCGTAGTGGATCTACTTAATAATGTGAGAGTCCAGTCCATAGTGGATCTAGGTAAAAATGTGAGAGTCCAGTCCATAGTGGATCTAGGTAATAATGTGAGAGTCCAGTCCATAGTGGATATAGTTAATAATGTGAGAGTCCAGTCCATAGTGGATCTAGGTAATAATGTGAGAGTCCAGTCCCTAGTGGATCTAGGTAATAATGTGAGAATCCAGTCCCTAGTGGATCTAGGTAATAATGTGAGAGTCCAGTCCCTAGTGGATCTAGTTAATAATGTGAGAGTCCAGTCCATAGTGGATCTAGGTAAAAATGTGAGAGTCCAGTCCATAGTGGATCTAGGTAATAATGTGAGAGTCCAGTCCATAGTGGATATAGTTAATAATGTGAGAGTCCAGTCCCTAGTGGATCTAGGTAATAATGTGAGAGTCCAGTCCCTAGTGGATCTAGGTAATAATGTGAGAATCCAGTCCCTAGTGGATCTAGTTAATAATGTGAGAGTCCAGTCCATAGTGGATCTAGTTAATAATGTGAGAGTCCATAGTGGGTCCAGCAGGGGGATTCTCTTGGATGTGGACACTTCGGGGCCCAGAGACCTCCCCAACTGATGCAAAGAGGAGTGGTCCACCCTGGGTGCCGAATTTGAACAGCTGATCCGTGGTCACCTGACTGCCACTCCACGCAGGAGAGCGGGGCAGAGCAGAAAAGAGAGACGGCATGTCAACTGGTCTAAAAAGGGGGATCTATTTCAAGGCAAGAGTATACAAATGAGTTCTAAGATGGGACTTAAATGCTTCTAGTGAGGTAGCATCTCTAACTGTTACCGGGAGATATGAAGGTACAACAAAAATAGGTATCGGTAATAAGTAGGAATTAGAAATTGAGTGTGATTTCAGTCAATGTGGTCGGCGGACGATTCGAAGTTCTTGACTCCTTCAGTAGTTGGTCCTGAATGGTGGCCGTCTCATCTGTTCAAGCGCCATGTGCAGAGTTGTTTAGGGTCTTCTAAAGGAGTGCCAGTGACCTCCTGGGCGCTCGAGAATGTTTTCTCTGCGGGCGGCCTGGCGCCTCTGTCCACCTTTTCTCCGAATGAACCCGTCCTACCCGCCGCCGCCTTCTCCTCACCCGGGCACAGATAGGTCCGCGAGGTGCACGCCATCCCCCGCAGCTCCCACGACACCAGGGACGGCGAGTCCCGGGACACGATGGACGAGGAGGAGAAGCGTCCGTCGTCGCAGCGAAATTGCCTGGCGCTCCCCCGCCGGCCCCCGCCCATTTTGCAGAAGAGGAACTTGATCTTCTTCACCAGCGTGGAAACCACGGTCTTCCGGAGCAGGATGTAGACCCACGGGTCCAGGATGGGGTTGATGGAGGCCATGCGGATGGCCAGGAGGTCTTTGTTCAGCCCCGTGGACTCCTCCTTTTGGGTTTTCAGCTGGTTCTGGAAGATCCTCAGCTAGGAAAGATAAATAAACTTTATTACTGGATCATTCAAGAGATGTACAGGAATGTTCTAAATTATTTTTTAGGCTGCTTTAACTTGCTAAAATATCGAGGTAATCCTAGTAATATCGACTAGAGACGCTGTTGTAGTTTGTATCATTAGAGTGGATGTCAGGTGTAGATCCACCCGAGGTATTTATTTACATTGAGGAGCGCTATCTCAGAATCAGAACCAGACATACTTTATTAATCCCGGAGGGGAAATTAATCCCATTCAAGATCAGACAAACATTACAGGGAGACTTGCTAAAATATCGATGTAATCCTAGTAATATCGACTAGAGACGCTGTTGTACTTCGTATCATTACAGTGGATTTCAGGTGTAGATCCACCCGAGGCATTTGTTTACATTGAGAATCAGAATCAGACATACTTTATTAATCCCTGAGGGGAAATTAATCCCATTCAAGATCAGACAAACATTACAGGGAGACAACAGGATCGTTGTCGGGTCTGCCAGCTTCCGGCGGCCCTTGCATAAAGGTATCTTTTCTTAGCGGTGACGCCGGTGAGCTATTGTAATCCTCCTACGGCAGGGGTCGGCAACCAGCGGCTCTGGAGCTGCATGTGGCTCGTGGATCACCTTGATGTGGTTCAGCTGCATACTTGCTGACCCCCCCATTTTTCCCGAAGGTTTTCCAGATTACAGTGCCTCTCCCAGAAGTCTCCCCAGGATATCAATCTCAGATTTTCACCCGGACAACAATATTGAGGGCGTGCCGTGATGGCAATACCTTAAACGTCCTCTCGACCATGTCGTCGCGTCCGCTTTAATACTATGTTATGAGTGCCGGGAGATCGACAGGCGGATCGGTGCGGCGTCTTCAGTAATGCGAACGTTGTATCGATCCGTTGTGGTGAAGAAGGAGCTGGGCCGGAAGGCAAAGCTCTCAATTTACCGGTCGATCTACGTTCCCATCCTAACCTATGGTCATGAGCTTTGGGTTATGACCGAAAGGATAAGATCACGAGTACAAGCGGCTGAAATGAGTTTCCTCCGCCGTGTGGCGGGGCTCTCCCTTAGAGATAGGGTGAGAAGCTGTGCCAACCGAGAGGAACTCAAAGTAAAGCCGCTGCTCCTTCATATCGAGAGGAGCCAGATGAGTTGGTTCGGGCATCTGGTCAGGATGCCACCCGCACGCCTCCCTAGGGAGGTGTTTAGGGCACGTCCAACCGGTAGGAGGCCACGGGGAAGACCCAGGACACGTTGGGAAGACTATGTCTCCCGGCTGGCCTGGGAACGCCTCGGGATCCCCCGGGAAGAGCTAGACTAAGTGGCTGGGGAGAGGGAAGTCTGGGTTTCCCTGCTTAGGCTGTTGTCCCCGCGACCCGACCTCGGATAAGCGGAAGAAGATGGATGGATGGATGAGTGCCGGCCGGCTAAATTTGATGCGGCTGCTGACTCAAGCGACTGCAAGGCATACTTGTGCAACAGCCATACAGGTTACACTGAGGGTTGTGATATAAACAACTTTAACATTCTTACTAATATGCGCCACACTGTGAACCCACACCAAACAAGAATCCATCCATCCATCCATTTTCTACCGCTTATTCCCTTTTGGGGTCGCGGGGGGTGCTGGCGCCTATCACAGCTACAATCGGGCGTAAGGCGGGGTACACCCTGGACAAGTCGCCACTTCATTGCAGGGCCAACACAGATAGACAAGCAACATTCACACTCACATTCACACACTAGGGCCAATATAGTGTTGCCAATCAACTCATCTCCAGGTGCATGTCTTTGGAAGTGGGAGGAAGCCGGAGTACCCGGAGGGAACCCACGCAGTCACGGGGAGAACATGCAAACTCCACACAGAAAGATCTCGAGCCTGGGATTGAACCCAGGACTGCAGGACCTTCGTATTGTGCAACATTTACAAACAGTAGAAAATAATAATCAATGTAAGTACAAAAACAGTACAAAACAGTATAAAAACAGTGCCAGGGGGTTGTAAATTCAAAATAACTAAAATAGAATGCAATATATATATATATATATATATATATATATCCATCCATCCATCCATCCATCCATCCATTTTCTACCGCTTATTCCCTTTTGGGGTCGCGGGGGGCGCTGGTGCCTATCTCAGCTGCAATCGGGCGGAAGGCGGGGCACACCCTGGACAAGTCGCCACCTCATCGCATATATAAATAAATATATATATTTATATATATATATATATATATACATATATATATATATATATATATATATATATGTATATATATATATATATATATATATACATATATATATATATATATATATATATATAAAATAAACAAAGTGCAAAGCCATAGACTCAATCTCAGTAAATAACCTAAATTTGGAACACAGCGAATGACAAACACATTTCGGGAGAACATCCGCACTGTAACACAACATAAACACAACAGAATAAATACCCAGAATCCCATGCATCCCTAACTCTTCCGGGCTACATTATACACCCAACACCTACCCCCGTGCGTCGGTTGAGGTGGGCGGGGTTGGGTGGTTGCTACGGTTGCTAAACGCATTGTCATCATAGCATGCCCTTGTTATTGTTAGTTGGGTGAAAACCAGCAGACAGCCGAGAGAATAGTTGCTCTGAAACTCGGTAGTCTCCCGGAAAAATTGAGATGGTTGCCAAGTCTGATGCTGTCAAGCGGCATTCAAATAAAACTCGCTGGCCGCACTATTATTAAATTTTCATATTAAGGTGCGGGCCGCGTGTCTGAGAGTCCTGGTTTATACATAGCACAAAGCAAAAAAAAACTTTGTACGCTGTTATTTCCTTGTAAATTTCAAAAGAGTCTTGTGGCACCCATAGTTTTCTCTGTCCTACGGTGTGTAGTGAAGCATGGTTAGCTATTCCTCATCCTGCAGAGATGATACTTGTAAGAAACGTACTTTATTCGTCACCAGGTAGGCGGGGATTAGTGATTTAGAAGTAGCTAAAACACAGCCGACTGCGGATCGATGTTAGCTAGCTAGCTAGCCATGCCTTAAAGCACCTCTTCCTGAGGGCGTTTCAGGGGTATAGCTTCACCTTTATCGTCAGTTTTTAGGCCAAAATGCGTCTGTTCTCCCTTTTCTGTCTACACACTGTGTCTACTTGTAAGTACTCAGGGATTGTGCGCTGCCGAACATGCTCCTCAGCTCGTAAAAACAGCACTCTTCAAACAGAGTATAGTACCGTTTTCGATTCATTAGTACCGCGATACTATACTAATAGCTTTTGACCACAAACTTAGTAACTGCTCGGTGACGTTTGTTGTTCCTGGCCTGGGTGATTGTACTCGACCCGCTGCGGTGAAAAGTTAATAAACGCGACATTTATTTGTAGTTATTGCATGCCGCGTATTCAAATGTTTCAGCATATTGCTCGTACGTCCGCCTGATGAAATAGCAACCTTGCAATTATTACAGGTGGCGCTGTTTCAATCTTTTCTGGTAAAATTTAGTTCTTCCGTCCGGGCGCCATGTTGCTGACATCACTACGCACGTTGCGAAATGACGCAGGCTGGAATCGTTAAAACCTTAGTGGCCACTTGCGTGGACAGCGCCTTTTTAGCTCTTATTTCCAAAGACATGCACCTGGGGATAGGTTGATTGGCAACACTAAATTGGCCCTAGTGTGTGAATGTGAGTGTGAGTGTTGTCTGTCTATCTGTGTTGGCCCTGCGATGAGGTGGAGACTTGTCCAGGGTGTACCCCGCCTTCCGCCCGATTGTAGCTGAGATAGGCGCCAGCGACCCCGAAAGGGAATAAGAGGTAGAAAATTGATGGATGGAAATGGATTTCCGAAATTGTGTACACTACTGAACTGGGGTCTTATGGCTACTTATGTGGACACTTATACTTCCATCGGGTGGTGTCAGTAGAGTATAAAATACAATGGAATTTGGAGGGGAAAAAAAGTAAAAATAAAAATTAGCATGTGATTAAACATAAAGTACACGGTTGTGGACTTATGGACTAAGTATATCATATCAAATGATGATTGTTGATTTTTATTCTAATTAGGGTCCAATAAGCCCAAATAGCAATGAGAAATTAAAAAAGCATGTAAACAAACAGCTTGGGCCTTAAGATGTTAAGGAAATTGTTTGAAAAATTGGCAAGGGGATTGCAAGGAGTTGATACACTGGCAACCAGTTCTGAATCAAAGCCGGTTCTCGATACTCATCTCTAATGAGGACCCAAGTGACATCCAAATCAGTGTAAAGGTTGGAACGAACCATCTATATTTTACTTATTTTCATTTTCTCAATTCAACCCATTGTGTATTTTGTGTTGAAAAAACAACAAAACAGGAAACACTACATACCATAAACAATGTGTTTAAAAAATATCACAGCTCTGCAGTCTGTATCCCCGTTAAAGCGAGGTTCGATTTTTTTTGTTTTTTGTGGGGGTGCATATTAAGATCCCCCCGGAGGGTTTGGAGGGGTAGGACTTATGCAGACGCTGTGACGTACGTCTCTCCTCGTTTGAGCCGAATTGAACTCTGTCCCTGCATGATTCCTTGCTTCTTGTCTGTCTAATAGATGTCATCAGTGTTTGAACCTGAAACAGGCAGAGGTCAGCATTGCAACTTGTAATTTTTTTAAGATGCTGGGTTACTGGTTGGGTCACCAAAACTACCCAACTCCTTAGAAATAACTATGACTCAACAGGCTCTGCCTAGAATTTGGGTAGAACAAATAACCTCTCCAAAGGAGCTTGACGAATGTCTTACGCAGACTATACTCCACAGTCTCCACTTAGCTGCTACGTGCCTTCAATTTCCTCTAAAATGCATCTCATATCTTAAGCGGTAAACTAGAAAACCAATCGGACAGCCCTGGCCCTACCTCCTTAATGGGAAGACGTCCTTTGGTTGATTGATTGAAACTTTTATTAGTAAATTGCACAGTACAGTACATATTCCGTACAATTGACCACTAAATGGGAACACCCGAAAAACATTTTCAACTTTTTTAAGTCGGAGATGATCTAATTCCACCTATTTGGGTTAAAAATATTTTTTGCAAACCAGTAATTATAGTCTGCAAATGAAGTATCGGTGCTGTCTAGAGCTCGGCAGAGTAACCATGTAATACTCTTCCATATCAGTAGGTGGCAGCCGGTAGCTTATTGCTTTGTAGATGTCGGAAACAGCGGGAGGCAGGGCGCAGGTAAAAAGATATCTAATGCTTAAACCAAAAATAAACAAAAGGCGAGTGCCCCGATGAAAAGACATTGAAGTTTAGGGAAGGCTATGCAGAACGAAACTAAAACCGAACTGGCTACAAAGTAAACAAAAACAGAATGCTGGACGACAGCAAAGACTTACTGTGGAGCAAAGATGGCGTCCACAGTGTACGTCCCGAACATGACGCGACAATCGACAATGTCCCCACAAAGACGGATAAAAACCACGGAATTAGTCTTGATTGCTAAAACGAAGTCAATGCGAGAAAATATCGCTCAAAGGAAGACCTGAAACTGCTATGGGAAAATAGCGAAAAAAGAGAAAAAGCCACCAAAATATGAGAACTAAAACACCACACACAGGAAAACAGCAAAAAAGTCCAATAAGTAAGGGGTGATGTGACAGGTGGTGACAGTACACCTACTATGAGACAAGAGCTATAGTGATGCATGCTTGTTTAAGGTTTAAAGTCCATCCATCCATTCATTTTTCTACCGCTTGTCCGTTTTTGGGTGGCGGGGGGTTGCCGGAGGCCATCTCAGCCACATTCGGGCGAAAGGCCTGGTACACCCTGGACAAGTGGCCACCTCATTGCATTGGTTCAAAGTCATATCCAACAATAGCGACGACGACTTTTTACCTGTCAACTCGTTTTTTTTAATGATTTCTGCCGCTACGGATTTTTTCTACGTAAAAAAATGTGCATAGGCTTTAAAAAAGGTTGAAAAACAATGTTTTAAGGATTCATATATTTTTTCATTTGGAGCGGTTGCCGTTGTGTCCTTGGGCAAGACACTTTACCCTGGTTTAAATGTAACTCATATTGGGGTTCCCTGTGTAAAAGCGCTTTGAGTCACTAGAGAAAAGCGCTATATAAATATAATTCACGTCACTTATTTTGTCATTTAACAACAAACTATTAAACGACCTAATGTACCATTTATCAGGTAATGGTTTCACGTGAAGACGTCGTCAATCAAGTGCCGAAAGGCATGCTTTCGATTTCTCAGTAAAAACAAACAACCTCATAAATCATACATTAGATCATTTGAAGTGTGACACATGAATATTAAATTGGGACGGTTTTGAACAGGTCCTGGATCCGCATCAAATCCAACGGTGCCATGTTACGGTCCCTGGATTGCCTGTGCCGTCACTGCACCCGAGCACTCGGCCAAACTGTTGCAAGTCTCGATGCCAACAAAGAAATTGACTCAAAAAACAACAATATTCAGCCTTCATTAAAGTAAGGCGCCACTTTTTCCCCAAAAAATATGCTAGCTTGATGCTAATATACATCGGCTTTGCGTTCTGTGAATGTTCTCATTCATCCGGGTCTTCCTAATCTCGGGGCGTTCAATCATTCGCAACTGGACCGTTTGGTTTTTCTTTGAAACGAGACTAGATCTGACCAATCTAAGTCTATGAGCACGAACTAAAGAAGCCTACTCTGATGAGAGACGAAAGAAACGAGACAAACCAAAACAATCCCGTTGCGATCGATTGAATGCTCTAAGATTGGCTTTGCTGTTGACATTGGCGATTTCACAATAAGATTTCAACACCTCCAAATCGGTTCATGAAAACCACAACTAAGGTATACGTTTCTGACAGCTGATGCAAAAAAAAAAATACTTACTGTGTTAACACGTTACAGGTCGCAACAAAACACACCATAAACAGACGTCTTGGACTTACGACTGTAATTGACTGAAACGTGACGATAAAGTAAAGTTAAAGTACCAATGATTGTCACACACACACACACACACAAGGTGTGGCGAAATTATTCTCTGCATTCGACCCAACACCCTTGAACACCCCCCGGGAGGTTAGGGGAGCAGTGAGCAGCAGCGGTGGCCGCGCCCGGGAATCATTTTCTGTGATTTAACCCCCAATTCCAACCCTTGATGCTGAGTGTCAAGCAGGGAAATAATAGGTCCCATTTTTATAGTCTCTGGTATGACTCGGGGATTTAACTAACCACAAGGCCAATTTTTTTTCTCTTAAAGTGGCCCCTGAGTCAAAATAACTGCCCAGGCCTGCGCTATAGTGTCGAAAATTGGCACCTATGAGTATTGGTGTCGATTCCCAGGTATTGGGACATTTGTAACGTATATCTGTTCAAATGTGAACGGTACCCATTCCTGATATTAATTATTACCGTATTTTCCGAACCGTAGGGCACACCAGATTATAAGGCGCATTAAAGTGGTCAGAACTCTTGAATAACTAAAGTTCCTTGGGTGAATAATGTAAACTCACCACACCAGTATGTTTTAGCGCTTTCATGGCGAGTTTACTGACAGATATAAAGAAAAACTTTATAATAATAATAATAATAATAATGGATTAGATTTATATCGCGCTTTTCTATTGTTAGATACTCAAAGCGCTCATAGAGAAGTAGGAACCCATCATTCATTCACACCTGGTGGTGGTAAGCTACATATGTAGCAACAGCTGCTCTGGGGTAGACTGATGGAAGCGTGGCAGCCAGTTTGCGCCTACGGCCCCTCCGACCACCACCAATCATTCATTCACCAGTGTGAGCAGCACCGGGGGGCAAAGGGTGAAGTGTCCTGCCCAAGGACACAACGGCAGCGATTTTTTTCTCAGGTTTCTGGCACGGCCGCTCTACCCACTACGCCATGCCGCCCACTACTTTATATTCGAAACGGCAACAGCGGAGGATGGGCGTCCCAGAGAACACGAAATACAGGGTCAGAACGGACTACAAAGGCGGAAGCGCGCAAATTTTCAGGACTTATGCAGACCCCAGCAGGTACCAGAAGGTCAGAAAAGTTGTTTTTGCATACTATTGCGAAACAAAGCGCCAGATAATATGTCTTACCTTATACACACACCATAATAATACTCCTATGTTGAAGCACAGTACAATTCATCAAGCGGTGTGACTTCATAGCTTACCAAAGTCCTCCTAAAACATTTTGATAGATTTTTGAGCGCCATGTGTAATGTTCTATATTCTTAATAGAACATATAAAATTTGTCATATTGCAGTCTACACATATCTCTTATGTGTGATTGCCATCTACTGGTCACACTTATCATTACACCATGTACCAAGTAAAATAGCTTTGAGGTCGGTTAGCCCAACCAGAATTATTCCGCACATTAGGCACACCGGGTTATAAGGCGCACTGTCTATTTTTGAGAAAATGAAAGGATTTTAAGTGCGCCTTATAGTCCGAAAAATACGGTGTTCACTATTTTTTTGTAGTAAGGATAGTACTCACGTAAAAGAGTCCTTCGAAGCACAATTACATTTTAGCCTTCATTGGGTTCCTACGTGTACGCAGATGCAGGGGATAAGAATTCCTACTCGGTGGCCTAGTGGTTAGAGTGTCCACCCTGGGATCGGTAGGTCGTGAGTTCAAACCCCGGCCGAGTCATACCAAAGACTATATAAATGGGACCCACTACATCCCTGCTTGGCATTCAGCATCAAGGGTTGGAATTGGGGATTAAATCGCCAAAAATTGTTCCCGGGTGTGGCCACCACTGCCGCTCACTGCTCCCCTCGCCCCCCAGGGGGGTGAACAAGGGGATGGGTCAAATGCAGAGGAAAAATTCTGTAACTCTCCAATATCCCCTGCAATCCCATTTCTGACATTCCCTGCAAATTTCATGAATATTTTACTTTGAATGTTTTGAGTTATTTCGCCATCTAACTGATAGTAGTCTGTCTCATTCCGACTAATACATTCACGGTTTCACTTTTTTCCCCCCTTGCACTCATTTTTAAAGTGGACAACCAGATTAAGAAAAAAACCCAAATCTAATGTTGCCTTTTTGGCCTTTTTGTGTGTCACATAGAAGTCTGCCAAAACGAGCCCATGAAATGGGCCGTTCACAAAAGACGTACGAGATAGTCGGACATATTCTCACGCGGTGGACATGCGTGGCGTGCGTCCAAAGGGAAACTTTGCCTAATGAGACTCGCGTCCGTCCGTAGGGAGGACCTGGCACACGGCCAAGAAAAGCACATCCTATTCAAACAACGAGGGGACCTTAAGGTTTACCGCTTTTCAAACAATGTGAGGACCTTAAGGTTTCCCCCCTTTCAAACAATGTGAGGACCTTAAGGTTTCCCCCCTTTCAAACAACAAGGGGACCTTAAGGTTTCCCCCGGTTCCCTTCTTTTTTATTGTTGTTTTAAAAAAAAAAAAAAACACAAACACGATCTATAGAAGTCATGACGTTGGTAACCTTTGAGGATTTGAATATTTTTTCAGCTACGCACTAAAAAAAACAATGTTTAAAGAGTCCTGTTGCAAGTTTATCCATTTTTTTCTTTTGTTTCTTGTTTTTTTATGTTAATAAGGACACAATATTATGCAAAGGTGTACTTATTACAATGTTTGTAGACAAATGACAGGATTTATAGTAAATATTTGAGGGGAAATTTGCCATTTCATTCCGATCCAGTAACAGACCGAATGGGGCAAAGGATATGTTTGTGGTAAAATTTCAAATTAAGGGTCTTTATTGATAAATAAATATTATGCAAAAAGTTTTTAGTTAATATTTATTGTTAATATTAAAGAAAGAGAGCACAGTCTACTATTGGTGTCAAACTATTGGAAACAAATAAAACTAATTTTGGTGTTCCTAATGATGCGGCGTGCGAGTGCGCCAATCCCGACTGGAAGTTTGTGCAGAGGTGTACTTATCACAATTTTGTAGACAAATGATAGGATTTAAATATTTTTCTGTTACAGACTAAAAAAAACAATGTTTATAGAATTCTTTTTTGCAAGTTTATCTATATCTTTCTTTTTATTCTTGTTTGCGCAGATGTGTACTTATCACAATTTTGTAGACAAATGATAGGATTTAAATATTTTTTCTGCTACACACTACAAAAATGTTTACAGAGTTCTTTGTTGCAAGTTTATCCATTTTTTCTTGTTTGTTTTATGTTAATAAGGACTCAATGTTATGCAGAGGTGTACTTATTACAACTTAGTAGACAAATGACAGGATTTATAGTAAATATTTGAGGGAAAATTTGCCATTTTATTCCGATCCAGTAACAGACAGGAAGGGGCAAGGGATATGTTTGCGATAAATTTCAAATTAAGGGTCTTTATTAATAAAAATAAAAAAATGTATGCAAAAAGTTTTTAGTTAATATTTATTGTTAATATTAAAGAAAAAGGGCAAAGTCGACTATTGGTGTCAAACTATTGAACAAATAAAGCTAATTCTGGTGTTCCTAATGAAGCGGACAGAAGTTTGCGCAGAGGTGTACTTATCACAATTTTTTAGACAAATGATAGGATTTAAATAGTTTTCTGTTACGGACATTAAAAAACTACATTCATAGAGTTTTTTTTTGTCGTTTGTTTTATGTAATGTTAATAAGGACACAATGTTATGCAGAGGCGTACTTATCACAATTTTGTAGACAAATGAAACGAGTTATAGTGACGGCAGTGAGTGGGAGCGCACACAATGTAAAATTTTTGCTGATTAATCAAGATTTATTATTTATTTTTTCAGCATCAAATGGTTCAAGTCTGTCAAAATATGTTTTATAATTTAAAAAAAGGATTTAAATATTTTTCCGTTACAGACTAAAAAAAACAATGTTATGCAGAGGCGTACTTATCACATTTTTTTTAGGCAAAAGATACGCTTTATAGTCACATATTTGAGGGGAAATTTGCCATTTTATTCCGATCCAGTAAAACACCGGAAGGGGCAAGGGTTGTTTGCGGTAAAATTTCAAATTAAGGGTCTTTATTAATAATAAAAAAATATATAGAGACAAAAATGTTTTTGTTAATATTAAATAAAGAGGGCACAGTCGACTATTGTTGTCAAACTATTAAATATATTTGGCTAACAGAGCGTATTCCGGTGTTCCTAATGAAGCGGCCGTTTGCGCAGAGGTGTACTTATCACAATTTTGTATTTTGTTTTTAAATAGTTTTCTGTTACAGACTAAAAAAACTACATTTAAAGAGTTCTTTGTTGCAAGTTTATCTATTTATTTCTTTTTTTCCTGTTTGCGCAGAGGTGTACTTATCACAATTTTGTAGGCAATTGATACGATTAAAATATTTTTTCTGTTACAGACTAAAAAACAATGTTTAATGAGTTATTTGTTGCGATTTTTTTCCTTTTTTTCTTGTTTATGTCAATAAGGACACAATGTTATGCAGAGATGTACTTATTACAATTTCGTAGACAAATGACAGGATTTATAGTAAATATAGTAAATATTTGAAGGGAAATTTGCCATTTTATTCCGATCCAGTAACAGACCGGAAGGGGCAAGGGTTGTTTGCGGTAAAATTTCAAATTAAGGGTCTTTATTATTAATAAAAAAAATATATATATATACAACACATTTTTTGTTAATATTAAAGAAAGAGGGCACAGTCGACTATTGTCGTCAAACTATTAAATATATTTGGCTAATAAAGCGTATTCCGGTGTTCCTAATGAAGCGGCCGTTTGCGCAGAGGTGTACTTATCACAATTTTGTATTTTGTTTTTAAATAGTTTTCTGTTACGGACTAAAAAACAACGTTTAAAGAGTTCGTTGTTGCAAGTTGATCTATTTATTTCTCTTTTTTCTTCTTGTTTGCGCAGAGGTGTACTTATCACAATTTTGCAGGCAATTGATATTGTTAAAAAAAAAATTCTGTTACAGACTAAAAAACGATGTTTGAGTAATTTGTTGCCATTTTTTTCTTGTTTTATGTCAGTAAGGACACGATGTTATGCAGAGGTGTACTTATTACAATTTCATAGACAAATGACAGGATTTATAGTAAATATAGTAAATATTTGAGGGGAAATTTGCCATTTTATTCCGATCCAGTAACAGACCGGAAGGGGCAAGGGTTGTTTGCGGTAAAATTTCAAATTAAGGGTCTTTATTATTAATAAAAAATATATATATATTCAAAAATGTTTTTGTTAATATTAAAGAAAGAGGGCACAGTCGACTATTGTTGTCAAACTATTAAATATATTTGGCTAACAAAGCGTATTCCGGTGTTCCTAATGAAGCGGCCGTTTGCGCAGAGGTGTACTTATCACAATTTTGTATTTTGTTTTTAAATAGTTTTCTGTTACAGACTAAAAAACAACTTTTAAAGAGTTCTTTGTTGCAAGTTGATCTATTTCTTTCTCTTTTTTTTTTCTTGTTGGCGCAGAGGTGTACTTATCACAATTTTGCAGACAATTGATATTATTAAAAAAAAACATTCTGTTACAGACTAAAAAACAATGTTTGAGTAATTTGTTGACATTTTTTTCTTTTTTTCTTGTTTTATGTTAATAAGGACACGATGTTATGCAGAGGTGTACTTATTACAATTTCGTAGACAAATGACAGGATTTATAGTAAATATAGTAAATATTTGAGGGGAAATTTGCCTTTTATTCCGATCCAGTAACAGACCGGAAGGGGCAAAGGTTGTTTGGGGTAAAATTTCAAATTAAGGGTCTTTATTATTAATAAAAAAATATATATATATACAAAAAAAATGTGTTAATATTAAAGAAAGAGGGCACAGTCGACTATTGTTGTCAAACTATTAAATATATTTGGCTAATAAAGCGTATTCCGGTGTTCCTAATGAAGCGGCCGTTTGCGCAGAGGTGTACTTATCACAATTTTGTATTTTGTTTTTAAATAGTTTTCTGTTACAGACTAAAAAAAACAACGTTTAAAGAGTTCTTTGTTGCAAGTTTATCTATTTCTTTCTTTTTTTTTCTTGTTTGCGCAGAGGTGTACGTATCACAATTTTGTAGGCAAATGATACGATTAAAATATGTTTTCTGTTACACACTATAAAATAATGTTTAATGAGTTATTTGTTGCGATTTTTTTCCTTTTTTTTCTTGTTTTATGTTCATAAGGACACGATGTTATGCAGAGGTGTACTTATTACAATTTCGTAGACAAATGACAGGATTTATAGTAAATATAGTAAATATTTGAGGGGAAATTTGCCATTTTATTCCGATCCAGTAACAGACCGGAAGGGGCAAGGGTTGTTTGCGGTAAAATTTCAAATTAAGGGTCTTTATTATTAATTTAAAAAATATATATATATATACACAACAAATTTTTTGTTGATATTAAAGAAAGAGGGCACAGTCGACTATTGTTGTCAAACTATTAAATATATTTGGCTAATAAAGCGTATTCCGGTGTTCCTAATGAAGCGTCCGTTTGCGCAGAGGTGTACTTATCACAATTTTGTATTTTGTTTTTAAATAGTTTTCTGTTACAGACTAAAAAACAACGTTTAAAGAGTTCTTTGTTGCAAGTTGATCTATTTCTTTCTTTTTTTTTCTTGTTTGCGCAGTGGTGTAATTTTGTAGGCAAATGATATGATTAAAATATTTTTTCTGTTACAGACTAAAAAACAATGTTTAATTAGTTATTTGTTGAGATTTTTTTCCTTTTTTTTCTTGTTTTATGTTAATAAGGACACAATTTTATGCAGAGGTGTACTTATTACAATTTCGTAGACAAATGACAGGATTTATAGTAAATATAGTAAATATTTGAGGGGAAATTTGCCATTTTATTCCGATCCAGTAACAGACCGGAAGGGGCAAGTGTTGTTTGTGGTAAAATTTCAAATTAAGGGTCTTTATTATTAATAAAAAAAATATATATATTCAAAAATGTTTTTGTTAATATTAAAGAAAGAGGGCACAGTCGACTATTGTCGTCAAACTATTAAATATATTTGGCTAATAAAGCGTATTCCGGTGTTCCTAATGAAGCGGCAGTTTGCGCAGAGGTGTACTTATCACAATTTCATATTTTATTTTTAAATAGTTTTCTGTTACAGACTAAAAAACAACTTTTAAAGAGTTCTTTGTTGCAAGTTGATCTATTTATTTCTCTTTTTTTTTCTTGTTTGCGCAGAGGTGTACTTATCACAATTTTGCAGACAATTGATATTATTAAAAAAAAAAATTCAGTTACAGACTAAAAAACAATGTTTGAGTAATTTGTTGCCATTTTTTTCTTTTTTTATTGTTTTATGTCAATAAGGACACGATGTTATGCAGAGGTGTACTTATTACAATTTCATAGACAAATGACAGGATGTATAGTAAATATAGTAAATATTTGAGGGGAAATTTGCCTTTTTATTCCGATCCAGTAACAAACCGGAAGGGGAAAGGGTTGCTTGCGGTAAAATTTCAAATTAAGGGGTCTTAATTATTAATTTAAAAAAAATATATATATACAACAAATTTTTTGTTGATATTAAAGAAAGAAGGCACAGTCGACTATTGTCGTCAAACTATTAAATATATTTGGCTAATAAAGCGTATTCCGGTGTTCCTAATGAAGCGGCAGTTTGCGCAGAGGTGTACTTATCACAATTTTGTATTTTGTTTTTAAATAGTTTTCTGTTACAGACTAAAAAACAACGTTTAAAGAGTTCTTTGTTGCAAGTTTATCTATTTCTATCTTTTTTTCCTGTTTGCGCATAGGTGTACTTATCACAATTTTGTAGGCAAATGATACGATTAAAATATTTTTGCTGTTACAGACTAAAAAACAATGTTTAATGAGTTATTTGTTGCGATTTTTTTTCCCTTTTTTTTTCTTGTTTTATGTTAATAAGGACACGATGTTATGCAGAGGTGTACTTATTACAATTTCGTAGACAAATAACAGGATTTATAGTAAATATAGTAAATATTTGAGGGGAAATTTGCCATTTTATTCCGATCCAGTAACAGACCGGAAGGGGCAAGGGTTGTTTGCAGTAAAATTTCAAATTAAGGGTCTTTATTATTAATTAAAAAATATATATATATACAAAAACAAAATGTGTTAATATTAAAGAAAGAGGGCACAGTCGACTATTGTTGTCAAACTATTAAATATATTTGGCTAATAAAGTGTATTCCAGTGTTCCTAATGAAGCGGCCGTTTGCGCAGAGGTGTACTTATCACAATTTTGTATTTTGTTTTTAAATAGTTTTCTGTTACAGACTAAAAAAAAAACGTTTAAAGAGTTCTTTGTTGCAAGTTTATCTATTTCTTTCTTTTTTTCCTGTTTGCGCATAGGTGTACTTATCACAATTTTGTAGGCAAATGATACGATTAAAATATTTTTGCTGTTACAGACTAAAAAACAATGTTTAATGAGTTATTTGTTGCGATTTTTTTTTCCTTTTTTTCTTGTTTTATGTTAATAAGGACACGATGTTATGCAGAGGTGTACTTATTACAATTTCGTAGACAAATAACAGGATTTATAGTAAATATAGTAAATATTTGAGGGGAAATTTGCCATTTTATTCCGATCCAGTAACAGACCGGAAGGGGCAAGGGTTGTTTGCAGTAAAATTTCAAATTAAGGGTCTTTATTATTAATAAAAAAATATATATATATACAAAAACAAAATGTGTTAATATTAAAGAAAGAGGGCACAGTCGACTATTGTTGTCAAACTATTAAATATATTTGGCTAATAAAGCGTATTCCAGTGTTCCTAATGA
>NC_084618.1:20668883-20671383 GCF_033978795.1 Nerophis ophidion | reverse complement strand
AGTCGTTGCTCTGGAGAGGGAAGTCCGGGGTCTCTGCTGGAGCTGTTGTCTCCGCGTGACCCGATTCCGGATAAGAGGTTGAGGATGGATGGATGAAAAAAAGTTTAAAGTCTCATGCTGGGTTAGAAGCCAGTGAATAAAAAATGGGTTTTAAGAAGTGTCTTAAAAGTAGCCAAAGAAGGGGCCTGTCTCACATGGAGAAGGGAGATGGTTCCAGAGTTTGGGACCCGCCACAGAGAAGGCCCTGTCCCTTGGAAGCATTGTGCTTTGATTTGGGTACCTCCAGGATCAGCTGACCAGCTGACCCGAGGGACCAGGTTGTGTCGTTTAAAAAGTAAATAGTCGATATGTGTTTAGACTCAGGACTTAGACAAACTTTAATGACCCACAAGGGAATTGATTTGGGTACCTCCAGGATCAGTCGACCTTAGGTACCGAATTGTGTCGTTTGAACAGTAAAGAGTCAATTTGTGTTTAGACTCAGGACTTGGACAAACTTTAATGATCCGCAAGGGAATTGATTTGGGTACCTCCAGGATTAGTTGACCTGAGGGACCAGGTTTTCGTCGTTTGAACAGTAACGAGTTGATATGTGTTTAGACACAGAACTTAGACAAACTTTAATGATCCACAAGGGAATTGATTTGGATACCTTCAGGATCAGCTGACCAGCCGACTTGAGGGACCGGGTTGTGTCGTTTGAACAGGAAAGAGTCGATATGTGTTTAGACTCAGAACTTGGACAAACTTTAATGATCCGCAAGGGAATTGATTTGGGTACCTCCAGGATCAGTTGACCTGAGGTACCGAATTGTGTCGTTTGAAAAGTAAAGAGTCAATATGTGTTTAGACTCAGGACATAGACAATCTTTAATGATCCGCAAGGGAATTGATTTGGGTACCTCCAGGATTAGTTGACCTGAGGGACCAGGTTGTGTTGTTTGAACAGTAACGAGTTGATATGTGTTTGGACACAGAACTTAGACAAACTTTAATGATCCACAAGGGAATTGATTTGGGTACCTTCAGGATCAGCTGACCTGAGGGACCGGGTTGTGTCGTTTGAACAGTAAAGAGTCGATATGTGTTTAGACTCAGAACTTGGACAAACTTTAATGATCCGCAAGGGAATTGATTTGGGTACCTCAAGGATTAGTTGACCTGAGGGACCGGGTTGTGTCGTTTAAACAGTAAATAGTTGATATGTGTTTAGACTCAGGACTTAGACAAACTTTAATGACCCACAAGGGAATTGATTTGGCTACCTCCAGGATCAGTTGACCTTAGGTACCGAATTGTGTCGTTTGAACAGTAAAGAGTCAATTTGTGTTTAGACTCAGGACTTGGACAAACTTTAATGATCCGCCAGGGAATAGATTTGGGTACCTCCAGGATTAGTTGACCTGAGGGACCAGGTTGTGTCGTTTGAACAGTAACGAGTTGATATGTGTTTAGACACAGAATTTAGACAAACTTTAATGATCCACAAGGGAATTGATTTGGGTACCTTCAGGATCAGCTGACCAGCTGACCTGAGGGACCGGGTTGTGTCGTTTGAACAGGAAAGAGTCGATATGTGTTTAGACTCAGAACTTAGACAAACTTTAATGATCCACAAGGGAATTGATTTGGGTACCTTCAGGATCAGCTGACCTGAGGGACCGGGTTGTGTCGTTTGAACAGGAAACAGTCGATATGTGTTTAGACTCAGGACTTAGACAAACTTTAATGATCCACAAGGGAAATTGTGTGGAACAATTTCCCTTGCGGATCATTAAAGTTTGTCTAAGTTTGAGTCTAAGTCTAGATGTTGCTGTTTCTGTTTTGGCTCGGCAACAAACAAACATTGAGTTCTGAAGAAGAGCGCATTTGACCGTTGTAGACAGACAGACAGACAGACAGATACACCGGCCCCTGGACACTTTTTTTTTTTCTCAAAATGTGGCCCCCCGAGTCAAAAGTAATTACCCAGGCCTGCTTTAGATGGTTCAAATGTCAAAGCAAGGATCTGCCAAAGGGCTGAGACTGCGCCAAGTTCCTCTATACAATAGAGCCACTCTAGTGTTTTTAAAGTCTCTCCCACGTTTTTTTTTTTCCTGAACTTGGCTGGTTTATGCGGTATTTTCATTGATGATGTACAGTACATACTTCAGGCTGCATTTCGAGAACTGTTCTTCCCTGGAGGTTTGATCCTTTCTGACAGGCTTATTGCCAAGTAGTGTTTGTCTCTGATGGACTACAGTTTATGTCCTTCCTCTTCACCCCCTGGAGTTTCTCCAATTTGGTCGGGGTATAGTTTCAGACTGTGGATCCTAAACAGATCTCAAAGTTCAGCGATCATTCTTGGAATTTTTGGATTCCATGAATTGATTAACGTAGACCCCGACTTAAACAAGTTGAAAAACTTATTGGGGTGTTAGTGGTCATTCATACGGACTATGTACTGTACTGTGCAATCTACTAATAAAAGTTTCAGTCAACCAATCAAAAACTCTTAATC
>NC_084618.1:20635828-20668863 GCF_033978795.1 Nerophis ophidion | reverse complement strand
GTTCTTGTATTCCTACCCTTCTTGAGACATCAAAAAGGAAAAGTTCCGTCCATGTGAGGACCGGTGGACAATTTAGGATATAAACCATGGTCCCAATACGGAAAACCATCGCATCTAATAGAGAATGTCTCATTTGCACCCCCGTATGGTGAAATCTTTCAAATTAGGGTGGTCCCGAAATGGGGGGATTTTTCAAATTGACTGTGTGTCGGTTTTAAAGGTGCGCCCCCTTTGGTCAACATATGAAATAAGTGTGTGTAAAAAATTGAAGTGCTCCCCCACTGTCCAACTTCTAAAATAAAAAATGCGTGCAAGAATTTGAAAATACAAAAAATATATAGACATACTGTAATAATGTTAAGTAGTTAATGATTACAAACAAAACAAATCAACAACAAAAAATGAACTAAAAGCTTACCTTTTTTATATTTGCATGGTTTGTATATATCATTAATATTGTAAAAAAAAAAAAAGTATATATCTAGGAAAGTTGATCCTAAAGAGGTAGGCATTTTTCAGAGGTCTCAGGAAGGTCGAAACGACATTTATGTGTGTGTGTGTGTGTGTGTTTACATATTGGGGTCACGGTGAAGTTGAGCAATTAAATTAAAAAGTTATTAACTTCTGAACGGCGGGCGTCACAGTGGGTGGTCGAGGAAAGAGAAAAAAACACAAACATTCGGTGCCAGGGGTTAAAGTTCATACGCTGTGCAGAAGACATGTTTGATATCCTTCAAATCCGGCCGCTAATTGAATCATTAGTGTTCTCCGCGTCCGCCGTCAGCACCGTTGTTGTACCGTGAGGCCGGCCAGCACGAGCCAGTTAATTAAGCTTTTGCTGTGATTTGCACAAATAAAAAGTAATGGGCTGACTGGAATGTTAATTAACCCGAGGAACTCGCTTCCCTTTCTCTGAAATAAGTGGTATTTAGAAGCGGGCTCGCTGTTTTTTTTTTTTTTGTCTTCATCCTTCCACAATTAGCACAGTTCCCCCAAGCGTGACTAATAACTTCCCTAGCATCATGCTTTCTGGCTCTCTGATGAATGGCCATTTTTCTGCGACGTTCTATGGCGCTAACAATGCGTTTCCGAGTCGGGCGACGATAGCAAACAAAGCGAGCCGTCGGAAACCGCTAATGGAGGTTTAACGAGGACGGAGTCGCAAATTAGGCATAACGTTTCACAAAACTGCTTTGTTTGGGTTTGGGGAGTGGTCGGTTGACTTGTGTCAACACAAGAGGTGCGCTAAAAACCATAGATGCAACACTTTGTAGTGACTGATACTGAAATAACCATACCACCGATAGCAGTCAGTCAATGGAGTTCAGGGTGCACATCGGAAGTCAGCCAGGCGAACAGAGAGTTAGCCAGACCACCAGGAAAATAACCAGGCAACCAGGGAGCTAGCCAGTGACCAGGAAGTCAGCCAGTGACCAGAAAGTTAGCCAGTGACCAAGAGGTAAGCAAGGCTACCAGGGAGTTAGCCAGTGACCATGAATTTAGCACGGCTACCAGGAAGTTAGCACGGCTACCAGGAAGTTAGCAGAGCTACCAGGAAGTTAGCAAGGCTACAAGAAAGTTAGACAGTGACCAGGATGTTAGCCAGTGACCAGAAAGCTAACAAGGTTACCAGGAAAATAGCCAGGCAACCAGGAAGTAAGCCAGTGACAAGGAAGTTAGCAAGGCTACCAGAAAGTTAGCTGGTGACCAGGAAGTCAGCCAGTGACCAGAAAGTTAGCCAGTGACCAGGAAGTCAGCAAGGCTACGAGGAAGTTAGCCAGTGACCAGGAAGTTAGCTAGTGACCTGGAAGTTAGCCAGTGACCAGGAAGTTAACAAGGCTACCAAAAAGTTAGCCAGTGACCAGGAAGTTAGCAAGGCTACCAGAAAGTTAGCCAGTAACCAGGAAGCTAGCCAGTGACCAGGAAGTTTGCATGGCTACCAGGAAGTTAGCAAGGCTACCAGGACGTTAGCCAGTGACCAGAAAGTTAACGTGGCTACCAGGAAGTTGCCAGTTACCAGTAAGTTAGCAAGGCTAGCAGGAAGTTAGCCAGTGACCAGGAATTTAGCATGGCTACCAGGAAGTTAGCCAGTGAACGGGAAGTTAGCCAGTGTCCAGGAAGTTAGCAAGGCTACCAGGAAGTTAGCCAGTGTCCAGGAAGTTAGCAAGGGTACCAGGAAGTTAGCCAGTGACCAGGAATTTAGCATGGCTACCAAGAAGTTAGCCAGTGAACAGAAAGTTAGCCAGTGTCCAGGAAGTTAGCAAGGCTACCAGAAAGTTAGCACGTCTATCAGGAAGTTAGCAGGGCTAGCAGGAAGTCAGCCAGTGAGTAGGAAGTTAGCCAGTGACCAGGAAATTAGCAAGGCTACCAGGAAGTTAGCCAGTGACCAGAAAGTTAGCCAGGCCACCAGGAAAATAGCCAGTGACCAGGAAGTTAGCAAGGCTACCAGGAGATTAGCCAGTGACCAAGAATTAAGCAAGGTTAACAAGAAGTTAGCCAGTGACCAGGAATTTAGCAAGACTACCAGGAAGTTACCCAGTGACCAGGAAGTTAGCAAGGCTGCCAGAAAGTTAGCCAGTGACCAGGAAGTTAGCAGGGCTACCTGGAGGTTAGCCAGTGAACAGAAAGTTAGCCAGTGACCAGGAAGTTAGCAAAGCTACCTGGAGGTTAGCCAGTGACCAGGAAGTTAGCAAGGCTACCAGGAAGTTAGCCAGTGACCAGGAAGTTTGCAAGGCTACCAGGAAGTTAGCAAGTGACCAGAAAGTTAGCCAGTGTCCAGGAAGTTAGCCAGTGACCAGTAAGTTAGCAAGGCTACCAGGACATTAGTCAGGCTACCAGGAAGTTAGCCAGTGACCAGGAAGTTAGCAGGGCTACCTGGAGGTTAGCCAGTGAACAGAAAGTTAGCCAGTGACCAGGAAGTTAGCAGGGCTACCTGGAGGTTAGCCAGTGAACAGAAAGTTAGCCAGTGAACAGAAAGTTAGCCGGTGACCAGGAAGTTAGCAAAGCTACCTGGAGGTTAGCCAGTGACCAGGAAGTTAGCAAGGCTACCAGGAAGTTAGCCAGTGACCAGGAAGTTTGCAAGGCTACCAGGAAGTTAGCAAGTGACCAGAAAGTTAGCCAGTGTCCAGGAAGTTAGCCAGTGTCCAGGAAGTTAGCCAGTGACCAGTAAGTTAGCAAGGCTACCAGGACGTTAGTCAGGCTACCAGGAAGTTAGCCAGTGACCAGAAAGTTAGCTAGTGACCAGGAGGTCAGCAAGGTTACCAGAAAGTTAGCCAATGACCAGGAACTTAGATAGGTTAAAAGGAAATTAGCCAGTGATGAGAAAGTTAGCCAGGCTACCTGAAAGTCAATGGAGTTCAGGGTGCGCATAGTGCCGTCAAAAAAAATTGTGTGTTTATGTAGGATTGCATAATTCATCTCACACTGAGATAAATGCCGCAAGTCTGCGGAGCCAAGTAGAAGTTAGTCAAGTTAGCAGGAAGTAAGTTAGCTCGGTGAGCAGGAAATTAGCAAGGCTACCAGGAAAATAGCCATGGACCAGGAAGTTAGCCAGGCCACCAGGAAGTTAGCAAGTGACGAGAAAGGTAACCAGGCTACCTGAAAGTCAATGGAGTTCAAGGTGCGCATCGTGGCATCAAAACAAAATGCGAGCGCTGCTCGGAATTCTAACCACTTCAAAGATGACTGTCATTTTGACTCAAGTCTTTGCATTTTGCTGTTTTCCTTGTTTTATCTTTTGACGTACAGCATTTGTCTGCCGCCTGCCACAACAGGAGGAGCGGCAACCAATCCAGAGGGCACGACATCTTTAAACAGTGTCATGTGTGACGTGGGTTACACATGAATTGCTATGGCGACATCCGGTGGACACATTCAGAACTGCTGTTCCTTTTATTTAAAAAAAAAAAATGCAGCTTATTCATATACTCAGCAAGCTCATTTTGCGGGCCGCAGACCGGATCAAACCTGGGCCGTGTGTTTAACACGTAAAGGGCTAACCGCCGCTAAACCGAACAAAAACGACTTGGCAGAGATAAAGTAGGATTGTACCCGTGAGCACCCCACCTCCGATTTCGGGAGGTGGGGTGGTGGGGTGAGTAGTCGGGGGTGGGTCGGGGGGGCATGGTTGGGGGCGTGGTTAAGAGTGGAGGAGTATATTTACAGCTGTCGTGTCCGCAGTTGTGCGCTGCACTCTCTAAAAGCCGTAGATGTTATTGTCACATATGAATGATTGATTGATTGAAACTTGTATTAGTAGATTGCACAGTACAGTACATTTTCCGTACAATTCACCACTAAATGGTAACACCCGAATAAGTTTTTCGACTTGTTTAAGTCGGGGTCCACGTAGGAGGATATTAGTAAACGGTTGAAGTTGCCTGGAGGTGTTGTGGTGCATGCACAGTAGATGGCAGTATTGTCCTGTTTAAGAGTGTCACAACATTGCTGTTTACGGCAGACGAAAACGTGACTGCTGTTGTTGTGTGTTGTTGCCACTAATGAAAACTGCCTAACAATACAAGAACTCGCCCTCGATCATTAATGTCATTGGTCAGACACGCTGGCAGACACGGGAGGTTTTCGGGAGAGGCGCTGGATTTCGGGAGTCTCCTGGAAAATCCGGGAGGGTTGGCAAGTGTGCCCGTGAGGCGGAGGCTGAAGGGTTGGAAGGAGCTCCCCTCCCTTATATGCAGATCACCCACTGTGCAGAGGTCCCCATTATGCGTGGAGAAGAGAGTTGAAAAGGGTAAATAATAAATGACAGGACGCTGGATATGAAATTTTAATGCAAACTTATCCTCAGCCCCTCACTGCTCTGTCACTGATAGGCAGCAGGTCCTTTAACTTTGTCACGGGTGAAGATGCACTGGGCTGGATTGCAGGTGGGAGTTGTTTAAATGTAAATAAAAATAGATTTGCAAATCCTTTTCAACTTATATTCAATAGAATGGACTGCAGAGACAAGATATTTAATGTTCCAACTGAGAAACTTGTTTATTTTTTTTGCAAATAATCATTAACTTAGAATTTAATGGCAGCAAAACATTGCAAAAGTTGGCACAGGGGCTCGTTTACCACTGTGTTACATGGCTTTTCCTTTTAACAACACTCGGTAAACGTCTGGGAACTGAGAAGACCAATTTAGAATTTGTTTCCGGTGGAATTCTTTCCAATTCTTGCTTGAGCTGTTCAACAGTCCGGGGTCTCTGATGACATATTTTAGGCTTCATAATGTGCCACGCATTTTAAATGGGAGACGGGTCTGGACCATAGGCAGTCTTTTACGATGGCATTGTCTTGCTGAAATAAGCAGGGGCGTCCATGATAACGTTGCTCGGATGGCATCATATGTCGCTCCAAAACCTGTATGTACCTTTCAACATTAACGGTGCCTTCATGGATGTGTAAGTCACCCATGTCTCGGACACTAATACATCCCCATACCATCACGGATGCTGGCTTTTCAACTTTGCGCCTATAACAATCCGGATGGTTCTTTTCCTCGTTGTTCCATTCACAGTTTCGAAAAACAACTTGAAATGGGGACTCGTCAGACCACAGAACACATTTACACTTTGCATTAGGCAGCGTTTCCGGGTGTTGTTGATAAATCGGTTTGGCTTTGCATAGTAGTTTTAACTTGCACTTACAGATGTAGCGACTATAACAATCCGGATGGTTATTTTCCTCTTTAGTCCGAAGGACACGACCTCCACAGTTTCTAAAAACGATTTGAAATGTGGACTCGTCAGATCACAGAAAATGTTTCCACTTTGCGTCAGTCCATGTTAGATGTGCTCAGGCCTAGCAAAGCCGGTGGCGTTTCTGGGTGTTGTTGATAAATAGCCTTTCGCTTTGCATAATAGAGTTTTAACTTGCACTTACAGATGTAGCGACTATAACAATCCGGATGGTTCTTTTCCTCTTTAGTCCGAAGGACTCGACGTCCACAGTTTCTAAAAACTATTTGAAATGTGGACTCGTCAGATCACAGAACATTTTTCCACTTTGCGTCAGTCCATGTTAGATGTGCTCAGGCCTAGCAAAGCCGGCGGCGTTTCTGGGTGTTGTTGATAAATAGCCTTTCCCTTTGCATAGTAGTTTTAACTTGCACTTACAGATGTAGCAACTATAACAATCTGGATGGTTCTTTTCCTCTTTAGTCCGTAGGACACGACGTCCACGGTTTCCAAAAACTATTTGAAATGTGGACTCGTCAAAACACAAAACATTTTTCCACTTTGCATCAGTCCATGTTAGATGTGCTCATGCCTAGCAAAGCCGGCAGCGTTTCTGGGTGTTGTTGATAAATAGCCTTTCGCTTTGCATAGTAGTTTTAACTTGCACTTACAGATGTAGCGACTGTAACAATCCGGATGGTTCTTTTCCTCTTTAGCCCGAAGGACACGACGTCCACAGTTTCTAAAAACTATTTGAAATGTGGACTCGTCAGATCACAGAACATTTTTCCACTTTGCGTCAGTCCATGTTAGTTATGCTCAGGCCTAGCAAAGACGGCAGCGTTTCTGGGTGTTGTTGATAAATAGCCTTTCGCTTCGCATAGTAGTTTTAACTTGCATTTACAGATGTAGCGACTATATCAATCCGGATGATTATTTTCCTCTTTAGTCCGAAGGACACGACGTCCACAGTTTCTAAAAACTCGTCAGATCACAGAACATTTTTCCACTTTGCGTGAGTCCATGTTAGATGTGCTCAAGCCTAGCAACGCCGGCGGCGTTTCTGGGTGTTGTCGATAAATAACTTTTCGCTTTACATAGTACAGTTTTAACTTTCACTTACAGATGTAGCTGTTATGGTTACTGCAGAGGGGAGGTGACGGCTCAGACCCCAGAGGGGAATGTAGCTCTATAGATTTATTGTATATATATATGAACCGAATATATAATGATCAAACGATAATAATATAAACAAAGGAAATGGAGTGTGTCAAACCCAAGGGCGTATGTGTGTGACTGTGTGAAGATTAACTGACGTGTGTTACCAAGTGTTGTCGAGAGCGAAGGAACAAGGCAGTCCGAGGGGCAGGTAGATGATCATCCAAGCTTTTCGCTTTGCATAGTAGAGTTTTAATTTGCAGTTACAGATGAAGCGACAAACTGTGGTTACTGACAGTGGTGTTCTGAAGTGTTCCTGAGCCTATGTGGTGATATCCTTTACACACGGTCTCCTTTTGATGCAGTACCGCCTGAGGGATTCAAAGGTCACGGGCATTCAATGCTAGGTGGAGTTATTCCTCCAGATTCTCTGAACCTTTTGATGATATTACGGACTGTAAATGGTGAAATCCCTAAATTCCTTGCAATAGCTGGTTGAGAAATGTTCTTAAACTGTTGGACAGTTTGCTCACCCATTTGTTCACAAAGTGGTGACCCCACGCCCCTGTCCTTTTTTGTGAACGACTGAGCAATTCCTGGAAGTTGCTTTTATACCCAATCATGGGGACCCCACCTCTTACCAATTAGCCTGTCCACCTGTGGGACGTTCCAAATAAGTGTTTTGACGAGCATTCCTCAACCGTCTCCGTCTTTTTTGCCGCTTGTGCCAGCTTTTTTGAACCCCGTCACAGGCATCCCATTCCAAATGAGCTAATATATGCAAAAAATAACAGTTTTCCAGTTCGAACGTTACATATCTTGGCTTTGCGGTCTATTCAATTGAATATAAGTTGAAAAGGACTTGCAAATTATTGTTTTCTGTTTTTATTTACCATTTACACAACGTGCCAACTTCACTGGGGTTGTAGTATAAAAAATATTTGTCAAATGCAACAGTCTCAAACTCAATTTACCTGGGGGCCACTGAATGCAGAGTCTGGGTGAGGCTGGGCCACCAGAAAATATCTCTTTAAAACAATATTTTTAAATGTCTTTATTCTTAGTTTCAACACAAAATAAAGTCAAAATATAAATGAACAAAATGAGAATTAAGTAATGTGAGGCAATGCAAAATTAACAATATTAATAAAAATAATAACGGTTTGAATTGGTCCAGGTTATCGGGGACTGTTATTACTGACGGACAGGTGTCGTGGTGTGACTGCAGCCAGGCATGTAAGAAAACCCTCGTCTTCATGGCAACGTCTCTGTCGCTTCCACTCATTTGCCGCTTTTCCACTAACGCAGGGGTAGGCAACCCAGAACGTTGGGGGGAACGTTTACAGCAGGGGTGCCCACACTTTTTCTGCAGGCGAGCTACTTTTCAATTGACCAACTCGAGGGGATCTACCTCATTTATATATATCATTTATATTTATTTATGAAAGAGACATTTTTGTAAACAAGTTAAATGTGTTTAATGATAATACATACATGTGTAACACATATAGATGTCTTTCTTTCACGAAGACAAGAATATAAGTTGGTTTATTACCTGATTCTGATGACTTGCATTGATTGGAAGCAGACTGTAATGATGATCACGCCCACATTTTCAAATGAAGGAGAAAAAAAGTTGTTCTTTCTGTACAATACCACATGAAAGTGGTTGGTTTTTGGCATCTAATTCATCCAGCTTCCATACACTTTACAAGAAAAACATTGGCGGCAAATTCCGTAGCTTGCTTGATTGACATTCACGGCACCCGAGGGTCTTGTGAGATGACGCTGGCTGCTGCCAGTTCATTATTATGAAAAAATGACAGAGAGGAAGGCGAGAAACACTTTTTATTTCAACAGACTTTCACGCTGTCCCTTCCGTCAAAACTCTAAAGGCCGACTGCACATTTCCTATCTTCACAATAAAAGCCCTGCTTCATGCTGCCTGCGCTAACAAAATAAAAGTCTCGGAAATCTGGCATGCACAAGTGATGTGCACGCCAGCTTTCTGAGGGATCGCTTGTGCACGCCAGTTTTCCGAGACTCTGTATTTAGTTAGCGCAGGCAGCATGAAGCAGGGCTTTTATTGTGAAGATAGGAAATGTGCAGTCGGCATTTAGAGTTTTGACGGAAGGTACGGCGCGAGAGTCTGTTGAAATAAAAAGTGTTTCTTGCCTTCCTCTGGGTCATATTTTAATAATAATGATCTTGCAGCAGCCAGCGTCATCTCACAAGACCCTCCGGTACCGTGAATGTCATTTAAGTGACGTCCTGGTGAAAATTGATGATCACTAATTTTTAGGTCTAATTTTTTTAAAAGCCTGGCTCGAGATCAACTGACACAACCCCCGCGGTCGACTGGTAGCTTGCGATCGACGTAATGGGCACCCCTGGTTTACAGTTATGGTAGCACAATTAACCCCGAACGGGCTGACATCACGACTAACGTGTTACAGGTCCAATTCGCCCAGTGACTCTCTGTCATGCTTGGGTCCATTGCACCACAGTTTTGTATTGAAGCTCGGCCCTTCGGCGGAGTGCTTCGGAAGCTACCGGAACCACCCATATCCCCCTGCCCGACACACAACGCTGTCAAGCGCCATTCATATAAAACTCGCGGGCAACATTCATAAGGTGGGGGGCCGCAAAAAAACGTCTCGTAGGTCGCATGTCTGAGACCTCTGGTCTAGAGTGTCTAGGCCCTGGTTTCTCCATACCCAATGAGTTAAATTAAAGTTAAAGTACCAATGGTTGTCTCACACACACACACACACACACACACACTCACTAGGTGTGGTAAAACGTGTCCTCTGCATTCAACCCATCCCCCTTATTCACCCCCTGGGAGGTGAGGGGAGCAGTGAGCAGCAGCGGTGGCCCCGCCCGGGAATCATTTTTTGGGCGATTTTACCCCAAATTCCAACCCTTGATGTTGAGTCCCAAGCAGGAAGGTAATGGCTCCATTTTTTTTTTTTTTTCTATAGTCCTTGGTATGACTGGGTTTTGAACTCACAACCTAAACTCCCTGCAAAAGGGAAAAAACATTTATATATTTTTTAAGCTGCTGCAACAAGGTAGAACTCATTTAAGATATATATATATATTTTTTTTATCATGCAATGTTTTGTGATTTATTTATTTTTTTGGGTGCGGCACTATTTAAGTCCCTTTGGTTCTTTTCTTCTCGAATACTCCGGCTTCCAGACCCGGCTGACCTTTTTTTTTTTTTTTTTTTCTTTTTTTTTGTGTGTGTCAAGTTATCGACAAAGCCATTCAGCGCCATTTAGTCCAAACACCATTAGCCATGGGAACGGCGGGGCAAAGTAGAAAAGAGCAAAAGCCCACCCAAGCCAAATGCAATCAATTCCTTTCAGGTTCCATCTCTATGGTCCTAAATGGTTCTGCTTCGGCCCTCTTGAGTCCCGAGTGCTCTCCGGGCTCAGACAGCAGCGATAAGGCTTGGCAGGGCGGCAGGGGGAAGGGGGAAAGGGGAGGGCAGGGAATGGGAAAATAAAGAAGCAAGATATAAGGCCCAGGGAGAGGCTATTTCACGTTGGAGCTCTTCATTTAGAGTGTGGGGGGTGGGGTGGTCCGCAACACGGTCCACCGGTTGTTCCACACAAAGACAACCAATCAGCAACCTCACACACCAGATGTGTCTCTCTCTGCTGTCACCTTTGGCCTCGTCGGGTCATGACCAAAACTTGAATAATAATAAAACAAAATAATACTAAATAATGACACATTTTTAATATATATTTTTTTAATCAAAACCCTTTGGAGTCCCGGGATCAAGCCTGAGTGGAGGCCTAAATGTATATTAGTTATACATATATTGTATTGGTTTTTAAAATAAAAAACATGTCAAAATGGCCCCCGCTTGCTTTGATTTTACAGTCTGCGGCCCTAAGTGGAAAAAGTTTGGACACCCCTGGTCTTAGTGTTATTTTTTTTTTTGTGTCCTATTTAACTTTTTTGTTTATGTTTTCACTTTTAAGTCAGATAATTCAATATGTTCCTACCTTCACGCCTGGTCCAGAGTAGTCCTTTTGCATCCCGGGAGAACAAACCCCGCAGGAAGTCGCGAAAAAAACCCCTTGTCTTGACAGCGTGGCTTATAGTCAAAAAAAGGATTTTAAGTGCGCTTTACAGTCCGGAAAATACGGTCAATGTTATTCCAGTTAAGACTTATTTACAATGTTGTTAAACAGGTTATTTCTATTCGTGTTTGTGAATGACTCACGCTGTCGTTGTGTGGGTTCCAAGGACCGCCAAGTAAAGACATTGCTCAATCAGGTTTGACTTTTGTTTATTTTTCAATAAAGCTGTCTCTTGCCGGGTTGCTTTTCAGCTCCTCCTCTGCTGCTCGCTCTTTGGTCGGCCGCGTTTTGCTCTCTGTCTCATGCGCTAATGGAAGCTCTCCAACTCCTTCCGCCCCGTTCTCTCCTCCTTCTCCCCTTTTATACATTGAGAGGAGATAAGTTGAATGTGTATCAGTGCGCGATCCAAGCCCTGAACTCAATCGTGGCGTCGCTCCCGGCACGCCCCGCCTCTCCGCTCGGTCGTCATCTCCGCCTCCTCGCCGCCATCAGCTGGCTCCACCTTTCCACAGTGTTATTATAACTGTTATGACTTGAGAGCAAACCAATCTCCCATTATGTTGTGTAACATGGGGCTCGGAATCGTCTTGATGAAATAAGCAGGGGCGTCCATGATAATGTTGCTTGGATAGCAACATATTTTGCTCCAAAAGTCTATCAGCGACCGGACCAATAAATGTGTGACAGTGGCTTGCTGTCGTCGTACGGGTTCCACGGACCATCAAAGAAGGACATTGCTTTTGAGCAGGTTTGACTCATGTTTATTTTGCAATAAAACTTTGTCTTCAGGTCGGATCGCTTTTCAGCTGCTGCTCGCTCACAGTCCGCTTTTCAGCCGCCGCCGACGTCATCGTCCTTGTCTGCTCTTTGCTTCCGCTTCTCGGTCGCTGCTGCAGGCTCTCCTCCTCCTGCCCCGAACTATCCTCCTTCTCCCCTTTTATACATATTTGAGGAGAAATGATTGTGTCCAGGCACATGATCTCGTCTGCGGCGTCGCTCCCGGCTCTCGGTAGTCATCTCCGCCTCCTCGCCGCCATCAGCCGGCTCCACCTTTCCACAGTGTTATTATAACTGTTGTGACTTGAGAGCAAACCCATCCCTCACTATGTGTTGTAACGTGACTCGGCATCGTCCCGACGAAATAAGCAGGGGCGTCCATGATAACGTTGCTTGGATGGCAACATATGTGGCTCCAAAAGTCGATATCAGCGACCGGACCAATAAATGTGTGACAGTGGCTTGCTGTCGTCGTGCGGGTTCCACGGACCATCAAGAAAGGACATTGTCTTCGAGCAGGTTTGACTCTTGTTTATTTTACAATAAAGCTTTGTCTTCAGGTCGGATCGCTTTTCAGCTGCTGCTCGCTCACGGACCGCTTTTCAGCCGCCGCCGTCGTCGTCCTTGTCTGCTCTTTGCTTCCGCTTCTCGGTCGCTGCTGCAGGCTCTCCTCCTCCTGCCCCGATCTATCCTCCTTCTCCCCTTTTATACATTGTGAGGAGAAATTATTGTGTCCAGGCACATGATCTCGTCTGCCACGCCCCGCCTCTCCGCTCAGTCGTCATCTCCGCCTCCTCGCCGCCATCTTGGGCCGGGCTCCAGCCTGTCCTGTCGGGCAGTCGGCTCCGCCTCTCCAGAATGAGATTTCAAAAAAAGTACTCCCGGAGAAATGCGCCGCTCAGCAAAACTTTGCTTTTAAATATGCACCTTTTTTTTTATGTATCATTCTCGGCAATGCAATAATTTTTTTTACAATTCTGTCGGGGTCATTGAAAACCTAAAAAACCCGCCGCCAACTTTGCGATTTTTTTTTTTTTTTTGTGATGTTGTGCTTTTATTATTCCCACGGGTGCTGGCTTTCAAAGGCAATCCCGCATTAACGGCGCCGAGCAAACTATTTGTCCCCGGTGATGGATCGTCTGTCTCCGGCAATTTCAGCAAAATCTCTGCAAGTTGAGTCCGGCGACACGGCCCACCTGCAAAACCGTGGCCGGAGAAATATATAGGCCGTTTGAGGTCAGCTCACTAGCCCTCAGTCCTCCATAGTTAACAAAAAAAAAAAAAAGCGGGGGTAAAAAAAAAAAAATGAAAATAAAACTTTTATTTATTTTCTTTTTTTGGCAGAAATCCACAGGATTGCGAATATATCAGCCCTGGCGAGGCTGAGAATGCTTATATTTATATAGCGCTTTTCTCTAGTGACTCAAGGCACTTTTACATGGTGAAACCCAATATCTGAATTACATTTAAAGCAGTGTGCACGGAATAGGGAGCAGGGGGGTAAAGTGTCTTTGCCCAAGGACACAATGGCAGGGACAAGGATGCCGGAAGCGTGGATCGAACCTGCAACCCTCAAGTTGCTGGCAAGGCCACGCTACCGACTGAGCTTTACCGCCCTGTGCACAAACGAGCAGCAAATGAATTAATCAATCCAATGTTTACTTATATAGCACTAAATCACGAGTGTCTCAAAGGGCTGCACAAGCCACAGCGGCACCCTCGGTTTAGAGCCCACATGAGGGCAAGGAAAAACTCACAACCCAGTGGGATGTCAATGTGAATGATTATGAGAAACCTTGGAGAGGACCACAGATGAGGGTGGATCTAACATAATAGTGAGAGTCCAGTCCATAGTGGACTAATATGATAGTTTGAGAGTCCAGTCCATAGTGGATTTAACATAATAGTGTGAGAGTCTAGTCCAAAGTGGATTTAACATAATAGTGTGAGAGTCCAGTCCATGGTGAATCTAATATGATAGTTTGAGAGTCCAGTCCATAGTGGATTTAACATAATAGTGTGAGGGTCCAGTCCAAAGTGGATCCAACACAATAGTGTGAGAGTCCAGTCCGTAGTGGATCTAACATAATAGTGTGAGAGTCCAGTCCATAGTGGATCTAACATAATACTGAGAGTCCAGTCCATAGTGGATCTAACATAATACTGAGAGTCCAGTCCATAGTGGATCTAACATAAAAGTTTTAGAGTCCAGTCCATAGTGGATGTAGCATAATAGTGTGAGGGTCCAGTCCATTGTGGATCAAACATAATAATGAGAGTCCTGTCCATAGTGGGTCTAACATAATAGTGTGAAGGTTCAGTCCATAGTGGATCTAACATAATAGTGTGAAGGTTCAGTCCATAGTGGATCTAACATAATAGTGTGAGAGTCCAGTCCAAAGTGGATCTAACATAAAAGTGTGAGAGTCCAGTCCATAGTGGATCTAACATAATATTGTGATAGTCCAGTCCATAGTGGATCTGACATAATAGTGAGAGTCCAGTCCATAGTGGATCTAACATAATAGTGAGAGAGTCCAGTCCATAGTGGATCTAACATAATAGTGAGAGTCCAGTCCATAGTGGATCAAACATAATAACGAGAGTCCAGTCCATAGTGGATCTAACATAATATTGTGATAGTCCAGTCCATAGTGGATCTGACATAATAGTGAGAGTCCAGTCCATAGTGGATCTAACATAATAGGGAGAGAGTCCAGTCAATAGTGGATCTAACATAATAGTGAGAGTCCAGTCCAAAGTGGATCTAACATAATAGTGAGATTCCAGTCCATAGTGGATCTAACATAATAGTGAGAGTCCAGTCCATAGTGGAGCTAACATAATAGTGAGAGAGTCCAGTCCATAGTGGATTTAACATAATAGTGTGAGAGTCCAGTCCATAGTGGATCTAACATAATAGTGTGAGAGTCCAGTCCATAGTGGATCTAACATAATAGTGTGAAGGTCCAGTCCATAGTGAATGTAACATAAGAGTGAGAGTCCAGTCCATAGTGGATCTAACATAATAAAGAGAGTCCAGTCTATAGTGGATCTAACATAATAACGAGAGTCCAGTCCATAGTGGATCTAACATAATATTGTGATAGTCCAGTCCATAGTGGATCTGACATAATAGTGAGAGTCCAGTCCATAGTGGATCTAACATAATAGGGAGAGAGTCCAGTCAATAGTGGATCTAACATAATAGTGAGAGTCCAGTCCAAAGTGGATCTAACATAATAGTGAGATTCCAGTCCATAGTGGATCTAACATAATAGTGAGAGTCCAGTCCATAGTGGAGCTAACATAATAGTGAGAGAGTCCAGTCCATAGTGGATCTAACATAATATTGTGATAGTCCAGTCCATAGTGGATCTAACATAATAGTGAGAGAGTCCAGTCAATACTGGATCTAACATAGTAATGTGAGAGTCCAGTCCATAGTGGATCTAACATAATAGTGAGAGTCCAGTCCATAGTGGATCAAACATAATAGTGAGATTCCAGTCCATAGTGGATCTAACATAATAGTGAGAGTCCAGTCCATAGTGGAGCTAACATAATAGTGAGAGAGTCCAGTCCATAGTGGATTTAACATAATAGTGTGAGAGTCCAGTCCATAGTGGATCTAACATAATAGTGTGGAGGTCCAGTCCATAGTGGATCTAACATAATATTGTGAAGGTCCAGTCCATAGTGGATCGAACATAATGGTGTGAGAGTCCAGTCCATAGTGGATCTAACATAATAGTGAGAGAGTCCAGTCCATAGTGGATCTAACATAGTGTGAGAGTCCAGTCCATAGTGGATCAAACATAATAATGAGAGTCCAGTCCATAGTGGGTCTAACATAATAGTGTGAAGGTTCAGTCCATAGTGGATCTAACATAATAATGTGAGAGTCCAGTCCAAAGTGGATCTAACACAATAGTGTGAGAGTCCAGTCCGTAGTGGATCTAACATAATAGTGTGAGAGTCCAGTCCATAGTGGATCTAACATAATAGTGAGAGTCCAGTCCATAGTGGATCTAACATAAAAGTTTTAGAGTCCAGTCCATAGTGGATCTGACATAATTTTGAGAGTCCAGTCCATAGTGAATCTAACATAATAGTGTGAAGGTCCCGTCCATAGTGGATCTGACATAATTTTGAGAGTCCAGTCCATAGTGGATCCAACATAATAAAGAGAGTCCAGTCCATAGTGGATCTAACATAATAGTGAGAGTCCAGTCCATAGTGGATCTAACATAATAGTGTGAGAGTCCAGTCCATAGTGGATCTAACATAATAGTGTGAGAGTCCAGTCCATAGTGGATCTAACATAATAGTGAGAGTCCAGTCCATAATGGATCTAACATAATAGTGAGAGTCCAGTCCATAGTGGATCAAACATAATAGTGAGAGTCCAGTCCATAGTGGATCTAACATAATAGTGGGAGTCCAGTCCATAGTGGAGCTAACATAATAGTGTGAAGGTCCAGTCCATAGTGGATCGAACATAATGGTGTGAGAGTCCAGTCCATGGTGGATCTAACATAATAGTGAGAGAGTCCAGTCCATAGTGGATCTAACATAGTGTGAGAGTCCAGTCCATAGTGGATCAAACATAATAATGAGAGTCCAGTTCATAGTGGGTCTAACATAATAGTGTGAAGGTTCAGTCCATAGTGGATCTAACATAATAGTGTGAGAGTCCAGTCCAAAGTGGATCTAACACAATAGTGTGAGAGTCCAGTCCGTAGTGGATCTAACATAATAGTGTAAAAGTCCAGTCCATAGTGGATCTAACATAATAGTGTGAGAGTCCAGTCCATAGTGGATCTAACATAATAGTGAGAGTCCAGTCCATGGTAGATCTAACATAAAAGTTTTAGAGTCCAGTCCATAGTGGATGTAGCATAATAGTGTGAGGGTCCAGTCCATTGTGGATCAAACATAATAATGAGAGTCCAGTCCATAGTGGATCTAACATAATAGTGTGAAGGTTCAGTCAATAGTGGATCTAACATAATAGTGTGAGAGTCCAGTCCAAAGTGGATCTAACATAATAGTGTGAGAGTCCAGTCCATAGTGGATCTAACATAATAGTGTGAGAGTCCAGTCCAAAGTGGATCTAACATAATAGTGTGAGAGTCCAGTCCATAGTGGATCTAACATAATAGTGTGAAGGTCCAGTCCATAGTGAATGTAACATAAGAGTGAGAGTCCAGTCCATAGTGGATCTAACATAATAAAGAGAGTCCAGTCTATAGTGGATCTAACATAATAAAGAGAGTCCAGTCTATAGTGGATCTAACATAATAAAGAGAGTCCAGTCCATAGTGGATCTAACATAATAACGAGAGTTCAGTCCATAGTGGATCTAACATAATATTGTGATAGTCCAGTCCATAGTGGATCTGACATAATAGTGAGAGTCCAGTCCATAGTGGATCTAACATAATAGTGAGAGAGTCCAGTCAATAGTGGATCTAACATAGTAATGTGAGAGTCCAGTCCATAGTGGATCTAACATAATAGTGAGAGTCCAGTCCATAGTAGGTCAAACATAATAGTGAGATTCCAGTCCATAGTGGATCCAACATAATAGTGAGAGTCCAGTCCATAGTGGAGCTAACATAATAGTGAGAGAGTCCAGTCCATAGTGGATTTAACATAATAGTGTGAGAGTCCAGTCCATAGTGGATCTAACATAATATTGTGATAGTCCAGTCCATAGTGGATCTGACATAATAGTGAGAGTCCAGTCCATAGTGGATCTAACATAATAGTGAGAGAGTCCAGTCCATAGTGGATCTAACATAATAGTGAGAGTCCAGTCCATAGTGGATCAAACATAATAGTGAGATTCCAGTCCATAGTGGATCTAACATAATAGTGAGAGTCCAGTCCATAGTGGAGCTAACATAATAGTGAGAGAGTCCAGTCCATAGTGGATTTAACATAATAGTGTGAGAGTCCAGTCCATAGTGGATCTAACATAATAGTGTTAGAGTCCAGTCCATAGTGGATCTAGTATAATAGTGTGAAGGTCCAGTCCATAGTGGATCGAACATAATGGTGTGAGAGTCCAGTCCATAGTGGATCTAACATAATAGTGAGAGAGTCCAGTCCATAGTGGATCTAACATAGTGTGAGAGTCCAGTCCATAGTGGATCAAACATAATAATGAGAGTCCAGTCCATAGTGGGTCTAACATAATAGTGTGAAGGTTCAGTCCATAGTGGATCTAACATAATAGTGTGAGAGTCCAGTCCAAAGTGGATCTAACACAATAGTGTGAGAGTCCAGTCCGTAGTGGATCTAACATAATAGTGTAAGAGTCCAGTCCATAGTGGATCTAACATAATAGTGTAAGAGTCCAGTCCATAGTGGATCTAACATAATAGTGTGAGAGTCCAGTCCATAGTGGATCTAACATAATAGTGAGAGTCCAGTCCATAGTGGATCTAACATAATAGTGTGAAGGTCCAGTCCATAGTGGATCTAACATAATAGTGAGAGTCCAGTCCATAGTGGATCCAACATAATAGTGAAAGTCCAGTCCATAGTGGCTCTAAAATAATAGTGTGAGAGTCCAGTCCATAGTGGATCTAACATAATAGTGTGAGAGTCCAGTCCATAGTGGATCTAACATAATAGTGTGAGAGTCCAGTCCATAGTGGATCTAACATAATAGTGAGAGAGTCCAGTCCATAGTGGATCTAACATAATAGTGAGAGAGTCCAGTCCATAGTGGATCTAACATAATAGTGAGAGAGTCCAGTCCATAGTGGATCTAACATAATAGTGAGAGAGTTCAGTCCATAGTGGATTTAACATAATAGTGTGAGAGTCCAGTCCATAGTGGATCTAACATAATAAAGAGAGTCCAGTCCATAGTGTATCTAACATAATAAAGAGAGTCCAGTCCATAGTGGATCTAACATAATAGTGAGGGTCTAGTCCATAGTGGATCTAACATAATAGCGTGAAGGTCCAGTCCATAGTGGATCTAACATAATAGTGAGAGTCCAGTCCATAGTGGATCTAACATAATAAAGAGAGTCCAGTCCATAGTGGATCTAACATAATAGTGTGAGAGTCCAGTCCATAGTGATTCTAACATAATAGTGTGAAGGTCCAGTCCATAGTGGATCTAACATAATAGTGAGAGTCCAGTCCATAGTGGATCTAACATAATAATGAGAGTCCAGTCCATAGTGGATCCAACATAATAGTGTGAGAGTCCAGTCCATAGTGATTCTAACATAATAGTGTGAAGGTCCAGTCCATATTGGATCCAACATAATAGTGAGAGTCCAGTCCATAGTGGATCTAACATAATAGTGTGAGAGTCCAGTCCATAGTGGATCTAACATAATAGTGAGAGAGTCCAGTCGATAGTGGATTCAACACAATATTGTGCGAGTCCAGTCCATAGCGGTTCTAACATAATAGTGAGAGTCCAGTCCACAGTGGATCTGACATAATAGTGAGAGTCCAGTCCATAGTGGATCTAACATTATAGTGAGAGAGTCCAGTCCATAGTGAATCTAACATAATAGTGAGAGAGTCCAGTCCATAGTGGATCTAACATAATAGTGAGAGAGTCCAGTCCATAGTGAATCTAACATAATAGTGAGAGAGTCCAGACCATAGTGGATCTAACATAATAGTGTGAGAGTCCAGTCCATAGTGAATCTAACATAATAGTGAGAGAGTCCAGTCCATAGTGGATCTAACATAATAGTGAGAGAGTCCAGTCCATAGTGGATTCAACACAATATTGTGAGAGTCCAGTCCATAGCGGTTCTAACATAATAGTGAGAGTCCAGTCCACAGTGGATCTGACATAATAGTGAGAGTCCAGTCCATAGTGGATCTAACATAATAAAGAGAATCTAGTCCATAGTGGATCTAACATAATAGTGAGAGTCTAGTCCATAGTGGATCTAACATAATAGTGAGAGTCCAGTCCATAGTGGATCTAACATAATAGTGTGAGAGTTCAGTCCATAGTGGATCTAACATAATAAAAAGAATCTAGTCCATAGTGGATCTAACATAATAGTGAGAGTCTAGTCCATAGTGGATCCAACATAATAGTGAGAGTCCAGTCCATAGTGGATCCAACATAATAGTGAAAGTCCAGTCCATAGTTGCTCTAACATAATAGTGAGAGTCTAGTCCATAGTGGATCTAACATAATAGTCAGAGTCCAGTCCATATTGGATCTAACATAATATTGAGAGTCCAGTCCATAGTGGATCTAACATAATAGTGTGAGAGTCCAGTCCATAGTGAATCTAACATAATAGTGTGAAGGTCCAGTCCATAGTGGATCTAACATAATAGTGAGAGAGTCCAGTCCATAGTGGATCTAACATAATAGTGAGAGAGTCCAGTCCATAGTGGATTTAACACAATATTGTGAGAGTCCAGTCCATAGCGGTTCTAACATAATAGTGAGAGTCCAGTCCACAGTGGATCTGACAAAATAGTGAGAGTCCAGTCCATAGTGGATCTAACATAATAGTGAGAGTCTAGTCCGTAGTGGATCTAACATAATAGTGAGAGTCCAGTCCATAGTGGATCTAACATAATGGTGAGAGTCCAGTCCATAGTGGATCCAACATAATAGTGAAAGTCCAGTCCATAGTGGCTCTAAAATAATAGTGTGAGAGTCCAGTCCATAGTGGATCTAACATAATAGTGAGAGAGTCCAGTCCATAGTGGATCTAACATAATAGTGAGAGAGTCCAGTCCATAGTGGATCTAACATAATAGTGAGAGAGTCCAGTCCATAGTGGATCTAACATAATAGTGAGAGAGTCCAGTCCATAGTGGATTTAACATAATAGTGAGAGAGTCCAGTCCATAGTGGATGTAACATAATAAAGAGAGTCCAGTCCATAGTGTATCTAACATAATAAAGGGAGTCCAGTCCATAGTGGATCTAACATAATAGTGAGAGTCTAGTCCATAGTGGATCTAACATAATAGTGTGAAGGTCCAGTCCATAGTGGATCTAACATAATAGTGAGAGTCCAGTCCATAGTGGATCTAACATAATAAAGAGAGTCCAGTCCATAGTGGATCTAACATAATAGTGTGAGAGTCCAGTCCATAGTGATTCTAACATAATAGTGTGAAGGTCCAGTCCATAGTGGATCTAACATAATAGTGAGAGTCCAGTCCATAGTGGATCTAACATAATAATGAGAGTCCAGTCCATAGTGGATCCAACATAGTAGTGTGAGAGTCCAGTCCATAGTGATTCTAACATAATAGTGTGAAGGTCCAGTCCATAGTGGATCTAACATAATAGTGAGAGAGTCCAGTCCATAGCGGTTCTAACATAATAGTGGGAGTCCAGTCCACAGTGGATCTGACATAATAGTGAGAGTCCAGTCCATAGTGGATCCAACATAATAAAGAGAGTCTAGTCCATAGTGGATCTAACATAATAGTGAGAGTCTAGTCCATAGTGGATCTAACATAATAGTGAGAGTCCAGTCCATAGTGGATCAGACATAATAGTGAGAGTCCAGTCCATAGTGGATCTAACATAATAGTGAGAGTCCAGTCCATAGTGGATCTAACATAATAGTGAGAGTCCAGTCCATAGTGGATCCATCATAATAGTGAAAGTCCAGTCCATAGTGGCTCTAAAATAATAGTGTGAGAGTCCAGTCCATAGTGGATCTAACATAATAGTGTGAGAGTCCAGTCCATAGTGGATCTAACATAATATTGAGAGAGTCCAGTCCATAGTGGATCTAACATAATAGTGTGAGAGTCCAGTCCATAGTGGATCTAACATAATATCGAGAGAGTCCAGTCCATAGTGGATCTAACATAATAGTGAGAGAGTCCAATCCATAGTGGATTTAACATAATATTGTGAGAGTCCAGTCCATAGTGGATCGAACATAATAAAGAGAGTCCAGTCCATAGTGGATCGAACATAATAAAGAGAGTCCAGTCCATAGTGGATCTAACATAATAATGAGAGTCCAGTCCATAGTGGATCTAACATATTAGTGTGAGAGTCCAGTCCATAGTGAATCTAACATAATAGTGTGAAGGTCCAGTCCATAGTGGATCTAACATAATAGTGAGAGTCCAGTCCATAGTGGATCTAACATAATAGTGTGAAGGTCCAGTCCATAGTGGATCTAACATAATAGTGAGAGTCCAGTCCATAGTGGATCTAACATAATAAAGAGAGTCCAGTCCATAGTGGATCTAACATAATAGTGTGAGAGTCCAGTCCATAGTGATTCTAACATAATAGTGTGAAGGTCCAGTCCATAGTGGATCTAACATAATAGTGAGAGTCCAGTCCATAGTGGATCTAACATAATAATGAGAGTCCAGTCCATAGTGGATCCAACATAGTAGTGTGAGAGTCCAGTCCATAGTGATTCTAACATAATAGTGTGAAGGTCCAGTCCATAGTGGATCTAACATAATAGTGAGAGAGTCCAGTCCATAGCGGTTCTAACATAATAGTGAGAGTCCAGTCCACAGTGGATCTGACATAATAGTGAGAGTCCAGTCCATAGTGGATCCAACATAATAAAGAGAGTCTAGTCCATAGTGGATCTAACATAATAGTGAGAGTCTAGTCCATAGTGGATCTAACATAATAGTGAGAGTCCAGTCCATAGTGGATCAGACATAATAGTGAGAGTCCAGTCCATAGTGGATCTAACATAATAGTGAGAGTCCAGTCCATAGTGGATCTAACATAATAGTGAGAGTCCAGTCCATAGTGGATCCATCATAATAGTGAAAGTCCAGTCCATAGTGGCTCTAAAATAATAGTGTGAGAGTCCAGTCCATAGTGGATCTAACATAATAGTGTGAGAGTCCAGTCCATAGTGGATCTACCATAATATTGAGAGAGTCCAGTCCATAGTGGATCTAACATAATAGTGTGAGAGTCCAGTCCATAGTGGATCTAACATAATATCGAGAGAGTCCAGTCCATAGTGGATCTAACATAATAGTGAGAGAGTCCAATCCATAGTTGATTTAACATAATATTGTGAGAGTCCAGTCCATAGTGGATCGAACATAATAAAGAGAGTCCAGTCCATAGTGGATCTAACATAATAGTGAGTGTCCAGTCCATAGTGGATCTAACATAATAATGAGAGTCCAGTCCATAGTGGATCTAACATATTAGTGTGAGAGTCCAGTCCATAGTGAATCTAACATAATAGTGTGAAGGTCCAGTCCATAGTGGATCTAACATAATAGTGTGAGAGTCCGGTCCATAGTGGATCTAACATAATAGTGTGAGAGTCCAGTCCATAGTGGATCTAACATAATAGTGAGAGTCCAGTCCACAGTGGATCTGTGGTATGATGTCACATGTAGACACTGAAGAGTGCAGTATTAACACCCAAACTGGACTTCTAGTGCTTATGAGTCATCTTTTTTTGTTTTTGTTTTGTTTTTACATAAAACCCACAGATTATTCCTTATGTAAATCCTACATAAAGTGGAGATACCGTACTAGTTAGCGTGAGCTTCTTTTTCGGACGAATAAGTTGGAGGGTGTCCCAGTTTTTTTTTTTTTTTACTTAAACATCAAAGGGTGAAGGTACCCTTTTCATTATTTTCATTTGGTAAAAAAAAAATTAAAAATAAAAATCATACTTTCCGGGCTATTAAAGGTATTTATTTGAAATTTAACAATAATCATTAACTTGGATAGCAATAGATCGCTTAAAAAAGTTGGTACAGGGGTATTTTTACCACTGTGTTCCATGGCCTTTACTTTTAACAACACTCAGTAAACGTTTGGGAACTGAGGAGACCAATTTTTTAAGCTTTTCCGGTGGAATTCTTTCTCATTCTTGCTTGATGTACAACTTAAGTTATTCAACAGTCCGGTCTTAGGATTCATAAGTTGCCACACATTTTCAATGGGAGACAGGTCTGGACTCCAGGCCACTCTATTAGTATGAAGCCACGCTGTTGTAACAGGTGGCTTGGGTACTAATACACCCCCATACCATCATAGATGCTGGCTTTTGAACTTTGCGCCTATAACAATCCGGATGGTTATTTTCTTCTTTGTTCCGTTCACAGTTTCGACAAACTATTTGAAATGGGGACTGGAACACTTTTACACTTTGCATTAGTCCATATTAGATGACCTTGGGCCGGCGGCGTTTCCGGGTGTTGTTGATAAATTGGTTTGGTTTTGCATAGTAGTTTTAACTTGCACTTACAGATGTAGCGACCAACTGTAGTTACTGACAGTGGTTTTCTGAAGTTTTCCTGAGCCCATGTGGTGATATCCTTTACACACTGGTGTCACTTTTTGATAAAGTACCGCCTGAGGCATCGAAGGTCTGTAAAATCATCGCTAATGTGCAGTGATTTCTCCAGATTCTTTGAACCATTTCATATTACCGACCGTAGATGGTGAACTATCTAAAATACCTTGTTTGCGAACCACTGAGCATTTCACAGAAGTTGCTTTTTACACCCAATCATGGCACTCACCTTTTCCCAATTACGCCTGTTCACCAGTGGGATGTTCCAAATAAGCGTTTGATGAGCATTCCCTCAACTTTCTCGGTCTTTTTTGCCACTTGTGCCAGCTTTTTTCTAAACAAACTGCAGGCATCCAATTCCAAATCTGCTAATATTTGCTAAAAATAACCAGGTTTTCTTTTTCGAACGTTACATATCTTGTTTTTGCAGTGTTTGATGAGCATTCCCTCAACTTTTTCAGTATTTTTTGCCACTTGTGCCAGCTTTTTTGAAACATACTGCAGGCATCCAATTCCAAATAAGCTAAAATTTGCTAAAAATAACCAAGTTTTCCATTTCGAACGTTACATATCTTGTCTTTGCAGTGTTTGACGAGCATTCCCTCAACTTTCTCAGTCTTTTTTGCCACTTGTGCCCGCTTTTTTCAAAACATGTTGCAGGCATCCAATTCCAAATGAGCCAAAATTTGCTAAAAATGACCAAGTTTTCCGGTTCGAACGTTACATATTTTGTCTTTGCAGTGTTTGATGAGCATTCCCTCAACTTTTTCAGTATTTTTTGCCACTTGTGCCAGCTTTTTTGAAACATACTGCAGGCATCCAATTCCAAATAAGCTAAAATTTGCTAAAAATAACCAAGTTTTCCATTTCGAACGTTACATATCTTGTCTTTGCAGTGTTTGACGAGCATTCCCTCAACTTTCTCAGTCTTTTTTGCCACTTGTGCCAGCTTTTTTCAAAACATGTTGCAGGCCTCCAATTCCAAATCTGCTAATATTTGCTAAAAATAACCAGGTTTTCTTTTTCGAACGTTACATATCTTGTCTTTGCAGTGTTTGATGAGCATTCACTCAACTTTCTCAGTCTTTTTTGCCACTTGTGCCCGCTTTTTTCAAAACATGTTGCAGGCATCCAATTCCAAATGAGCCAAAATTTGCTAAAAATGACCAAGTTTTCCGGTTCGAACGTTACATATCTTGTCTTTGCAGTGTTTGATGAGCATTCCCTCAACTTTTTCAGTCTTTTTTGCCACTTGTGCCAGCTTTTTTCAAAATATGTTGCAGCTACCAATTCCAAATGAGCTAACATTTGCTAAAAATAACCAAGTTGTCCGTTTCGAACGTTACATATCTTGTCTTTTCAGTGTTTGATGAGCATTCCCTCAACTTTCTCAGTCTTTTTTGCCACTTGTGCCAGCTTTTTTCAAAACATGTTGCAGGCCTCCAATTCCAAATGTGCTAATATTTGCTAAAAATAACCAAGTTTTCCGTTTCGGACGTTACATATCTTGTCTTTGCAGTTTTTGATGAGCATTCCATCAACTTTCTCAGTCTGTTTTGCCACTTGTGCCAGCTTTTTTCAAAACATGTTGCAGGCATTCAATTGCAAATGAGCTAAAATTTGCTAAGAATTACCAAGTTTTCCGTTTCTATCGTTACATATCTTGTCTTTGCAGTGTTTGATGAGCATTCCCTCATCTTTCTCAGACATTTTTGCCACTTGTGCCAGCTTTTTTTAAACATACTGCAGGCATCTAATTCCGAATGAGCTAAAATTTTATAAGAATTACCAAGTTTTCCGGTTCGATCGTTGCATATCTTGTCTTTGCAGTGTTTGACGAGCATTCCCTCAATTTTCTCAGTAGTTTTTGCCACTTGTGCCAGCTTTTTTGAAGACATGTTGCAGGCCTCCAATTCCAAATGAGCTAAAATTTGATAAAAGTAACCAAGTTTTCCGGTTCGAATGTTACATATCTTGTCTTTTTAGTGTTTGATGAGCATTCCCTCAACTTTATCAGTCTTTTTTGCCACTTGTGCCAGCTTTTTTGAAACATACTGCAGGCATCCAATTCCAAATGAGCTAAAATTTTCTAAAAATAACCAAATTTTCCGTATCGAACGTTACATATCTTGTATTTGCAGTTTTTGACGAGCATTCCCTCAACTTTCTCAGTTTTTTTTGCCACATGTGCCAGCTTTTTTCAAAACATGTTGCAGGCATCCAATTTTAAATGAGCTAAAATTTGCTAAAAATAACCAAGTTTTCCGTTTCCAACGTTACATATCTTGTCTTTGCAGTGTTAGACGAGCATTCCCTCAACTTTCTCAGTCTTTTTTGCCACTTGTGCCAGCTTTTTTGAGACATACCACAGGCAACACATTCCAAATAAGCTAAAATTTACTAAAAATAACCAAGTTTTCCGTTTTAAACGTTACATATCTTGTCTTTGAAGTGTTTGATGAGCATTCCTTCAACATTCTCAGTCTTTTTTGCCACTTGTGCCAGCTTTTTTCAAAACATGTTGCAGGCATCCAATTCCAAATGTGCTAAAATTTGCTAAAAAAATAACCAACTTTTCCTTTTCGAATAGTACATATCTTGTCTTTGCAGTGTTTGACAAGCATTCCCTCAACTTTCTCAGTCTTTTTTGCCACTTGTGCCCGCTTTTTTCAAAACATATAGCAGGCATCCAATTCCAAATTAGCTAAAATTTACTAAAAATAACCAAGTTTTCCGGTTCGAACGTTACATATCTTGTTTGCTGCAGTGTTTGATGAGGATTCCCTCAACTTTCTCGGTCTTTTTTGCCACTTGTGCCAGCTTTTTTCAAAACATGTTGTCAGGCATCCAATTCCAAATGAGCTCAAATTTGCTAAAATTAACCAAGTTTTCCGTTTCGAACGTTACATATCTTGTCTTTGCCGTGTTTGATGAGCATTCCCTCAACTTTTTCAGTATTTTTTGCCACTTGTGCCAGCTTTTTTGAAACATACTGCAGGCATCCAATTCCAAATGAGGTCAAATTTGCTAAGAATCACCAAGTTTTCCGTTTCGAATGTTACATATCTTGTCTTTGCAGTGTTTGACGAGCATTCCCTCAACTTTCTCAGTCTTTTTTGCCACTTGTGCCAGCTTTTTTCAAAACATGTTGCAGGCATCCAATTCCAATTGAGCTAAAATTTGCTAAAAATAACCAAGTTTTCCGTTTCGAACGTTACATATCCTGTCTTTGCAGTGTTTGATGAGCATTCCTTCAACTTTCTCAGTCTTTTTTGCCACTTGTGCCAGCTTTTTTGAAAACATGTTGCAGGCCTCCAATTCCAAATAAGCTCAAATTTGCTAAAAATAACCAAGTTTTCCGTTTAGAACGTCACATATCTTGTCTTTGCAGTGTTTGATGAGCATTCCCTCAACTTTCTCTGTCTTTTTTGCCACTTGTGCCAGCTTTTTTGAAGCATACTGCAGGCATCCAAATCCAATTGAGCTAAAATTTGCTAAAAATAACCAAGTTTTCCGGTTCGAACGTTACTTATCTTGTCTTTGCATTGTTTGATGAGCATTCCCTCAACTTTTTAGGTCTTTTTTGCCACTTGTGCCAGCATTTTTGAAACATACTGGAGGCATCCAATTCCAAGTGAGCTAAAATTTGCTAAGAATTACCAAGTTTTCCGGTACGAACGTTGCATATCCTGTCTTTGCAGTGTTTGACGAGCATTCCCTCAACTTTTTCAGTCTTTTTTGCCACTTGTGCCAGCTATTTTCAAACTATGTTGCAGCCACCAATTCCAAATGTGCTCAGATTTGCTAAAAATAACCAAGTTTTCCGCTTTGAACGTTACATATCTTGTCTTTGCAGTGTTAGACGAGTATTCCCTCAACTTTCTCAGTCTTTTTTGCAACTTGTGCCAGCTTTTTTTAAAACATGTTGCAGGCATCCAATTCCAAATTTGCTCAAATTTGCTAAAAATTACCAAGTTTTCCGTTTCGAACGTTACATATCTTGTCTTTGCAGTGTTTGTTGAGCACACCTTCAACTTTCTCAGTCTTTTTTGCCACTTGTGCCAGCTTTTTTCAAAACATGTTGCAGACATCCAATTCCAAATGAGCTAAAATGTGCTGAGAATTATTAAGTTTTCCGTTTCGAACGTTACATATCTTGTCTTTGCAGTGTTTGTTGAGCACACCTTCAACTTTCTCAGTCTTTTTTGCCACTTGTGCCAGCTTCTTTCAAAACATACTGCAGGCATCCAATTCCAAATGAGCTAAAATTTGCTAAGAATTACCAAGTTTTCCGTTTCGAACGTTACATATCTTGTCTTTGCAGTGTTTGACGAGCATTCCCTCAACTTTTTCAGTCTTTTTTGCCACTTGTGCCAGCTATTTTCAAATTATGTTGCAGCTACCAATTCCAAATGTGCTCAGATTTGCTAAAAATAACCAAGTTTTCCGCTTCGAACGTTACATATCTTGTCTTTGCAGTGTTAGACGAGCATTCCCTCAACTTTCTCAGTCTTTTTTGTAACTTGTGCCAGCTTTTTTCTAACATACTGTAGGCATCCAATTCCAAATGAGCTCAAATTTGCTAAAAATCACCAAGCTTTCCATTTCGAACGTTACATATCTTGTCTTTGCAGTGTTTGATGAGCATTCCCTCAACTTTTTCAGTCTTTTTTGCCACTTGTGCCAGCTTTTTTCAAAACATGTTGCAGCTACCAATTCCAAATGAGCTAACATTTGCTAAAAATAACCAAGTTGTCCGTTTCGAACGTTACATATCTTGTCTTTTCAGTGTTTGATGAGCATTCCCTCAACTTTCTCAGTCTTTTTTGCCACTTGTGCCAGCTTTTTTCAAAATATGTTGCAGCTACCAATTCCAAATGTGCTAATATTTGCTAAAAATAACCAAGTTTTCCGTTTCGAACGTTACATATCTTGTCTTTGCAGTGTTTGATGAGCATTCCCTCAACTTTCTCCGTCTTTTTTGCCACTTGTGCCAGCTTTTTTAAAACATACTGCAGGCATCCAATTCCAAATGAGCTCAAATTTGCTAAAAATAACCAAGTTTTCCATTTCAAACGTTACATATCTTGTCTTTGCAGTGTTTGATGAGCATTCCCTCAACTTTCTCAGTCTTTTTATCCACTTGTGCCAGCTTTTTCAAAACATACTGCAGGCATTTAATTCCAAATGAGCTAAAATTTGCTAAGAATGACCAAGTTTTCCATTTCGAACGTTACATATCTTGTCTTTGCCGTGTTTGACGAGCATTCCCTCAACTTTCTCAGTCTTCTTTGCCACTTGTGCCGGTTTTTTAAAAACATGTTGCAGGCATCCAATTCCAAATTAGCTAAAATTTGCTAAAAATAACCAAGTTTTCCGCTTCGAATGTTACATATCTTGTCTTTGCAGTGTTTGATGAGCATTCCCTCAACTTTCTCAGTCTTTTTTGCCACTTGTGCCAGTTTTTTTCAAAACATGTTGCAGGCATCCAATTCCAAATGAGCTCAAGTTTGCTAAAAATTACCAAGTTTTCCGTTTCGAACGTTACATATTTTGTGTTTGCAGTGTTTGATGAGCATTCCCTCAACTTCCTCAGTTTTTTTTGCCACTTTTGCTTGCTTTTTTCAAAACATGTTGCAGGCATCCAATTCCACATGAGCTAATATTTACTAAGAATTATTAAGTTTTCCGGTTCGAACATTACATATCTTGTCTTTGCAGTGTTTAAGGAGCATTCCCTCAACTTTCTCAGTCTTTTTTGCCACTTGTGCCAGCTTTTTTTAAAACATGTTGCAGACATCCAATTCCAAATGAGCTAAAATGTGCTGAGAATTATTACGTTTTCTGTTTCGAACGTTACATATCTTGTCTTTGCAGTGTTTGTTGAGCACACCTTCAACTTTCTCAGTCTTTTTTGCCACTTGTGCCAGCTTTTTTCAATTTATGTTGCAGGCATCCAATTCCAAATGTGCTACATTTGCTAAAAAATAACCAAGTTTTCCATTTCGAACGTTACATATCTTGTCTTTGCAGTCCATTCAATTGAATATGAATTCAAAAGGATTTGTTATTTAGTTTTTATTTACAATTTCCACAACGAGCCATTTTCACTGGTTTTGGGTTCGGTCGAGTGCAACAAGGACGTTAAATGCCTGTTTTCATCATTCTTTTTTTTTTTTTTGCTGAAAACTTCAATTACGACTTTTTTTTCTAGGGTTTGCCAAAGACCAAAACCAAGAATAAAAAAAAAAAAAAAAATCTCTTTTGCTCTTCAGTTCAATTTCCCTCTTCTTATCCACCGTTGAGGGACTCCTGGCTCCAATCGCTTCCCTTTTAGCGAGGCCTACTTTTATCTTCTTGTTTGCTTTCCATGTGTTTGTTATCCGCCTCCGCTTTTTCTTCTCCCGTCTTTACCTTTTGGTGCGGGCTCAAACATCAGAGCGCCAGTCCTATCAAGGATAGGAGGAGCTCGGCCAAGTGCGTCCCGGTTTACTGAAGGGCTGCCCCAGTCTCAACCCATCTTCTTTACAAATATATTCAAAGCTTCTGTTTTTTTTTTTAAATGTCTGTAATGTTTCCATATATTACAAACCCCGTTTCTATATGAGTTGGGAAATTGTGTTAGATGTAAATATAAACAAAATACAATGATTTGCAAATCAATTTCAACCCATATTCAGTTGAATATGCTACAAAGACTTTCGAATTTGATGCCAGCAACATGTGACAAAGAAGTTGGGGAAGGTGGCAATAAATACTCATCAAACACTTATTTGGAACATATCACAGGTGTGCAGGCTAATTGGGAACAGGTGGGTGCCATGATTGGGTATAAAAACAGCTTCCCGAAAAATGCTCAGTCTTTCACAAGAAAGGATGGGGCGAGGTACACCCCTTTGTCCACAACTGCGTGAGCAAATAGTCAAATATTTTAAAAACAACGTTTCTCAAAGTGCAATTGCAACAAATATAGGGATTTCAACATTTACGGTCCATAATGTCATCAAAATGTTCAGAGAATCTGGAGAAATCACTCCACGTAAGCGACATGGCCGTAAATCAACAATGAATGACCGTGACCTTGGATCCCTCAGATGGACTGTATCAAAAACCGACATCAATCTCTAAAGGATATCACCACATGGGCTCAGGGCCACTTCAGAAAACCACTGTCACTAAATACAGTCCGTCGCTACATCTGTAAGTGCAAGTTAAAGCTCTACTATGCAAAGCAAAAGCCATTTATCAACAACATCCAGAAACGCCACCGGCTTCTCTGGGCCCGAGATCATCTAAGATGGACTGATGCAAAGTGGAAAAGTGTTCTTTAGTCTGAAGAGTCCACATTTCAAAATTTTTGGGGAAATATTCGACATCGTGTCATCCGGACCAAAGGGGAGGCGAACCATCCAGACTGTTATCGACGCAAAGTTCAAAAGCCAGCATCTGTGATGGTATGGGGGTGCATTAGTGCCCAAGGCATGGGTAACTTACACATCTGTGAAGGCACCATTAACGCTGAAAGGTACATACAGGTTTTGGAACAACATATGCTACCATCTAAGCGCCGCCTTTTTCATGGACGCCCCTGCTTATTTCAGCAAGACAATGCCAAGCCACATTAAGCATGTGTTACAACAGCGTGGCTGCGTAAAAAAAGAGTGTGGGTACTTTCCTGGCCCGCCTGCAGTCCAGACCTGTCTCCCATGGAAAATGTGTGGCGCATTATGAAGCGTAAAATACGACAGCGGAGACTCTGGACTGTTGAACGACTGAAGCTCTACATAAGACAAGAATCGGAAAGAATTCCACTTTCAAAGCTTCAACAATTAGTTTCCTCAGTTCCCAAACGTTTATTGAGTGTTGTTAAAAGAGAAGGTGATGTAACACAGTGGTGAACATGTCCTTTCCCAACTACTTTGGCACGTGTTGCAGCCATTAAATTCTAAGTTAAATATTCTTTGCCCAAAAAAAAATAAAGTTTACGAATTTGAACATCAAATATGTTGTCTTTGTAGCATATTCAACTGAATATGGGTTGAAAATGATTTGCAAATCATTGTATTCCGTTTATATTTACATCTAACGCAATTTCCCAACTCATATGGAAACGGGGTTTGTATTCGCACTGGACTATAAGCCGCAGATATATATTTGTAAATCAATTATTCAATCAGGCAGATTCTGGAAATGTGCAAATGTGAGATACAGTCTGGTGTGCCGTGGGAGAGAAATCTAAATTCACCTATTTGGGTTAAAAATATGTGTTATTGTTGAGCAAATGATGTGTTATTGTTGAGCTCGGCAGGGTAACCGTGTAATACTCTTCCATATCAGTAGGTGGCGGCAGGTAGCTAATTGCTCTGTAGACGTCGGAATCACCGGGAAGAAGGGTGCATGTAAAAAGGTGCCTAAGGGGCGGTATAGCTAGGTTGGTTGAGCGGCCGTGCCAGCAACTTAAGAGATGCAGGTTCGATCCCCGCTTCCACCACCCTAGTCACTGCTGTTGTGTCTTTGCCACCCACACTGGTTTAAAAAAAATAAAATAAATGATAATAATAACTTCTTTATTTCAGCCGCTTTTTATAATTGTATTTTTTATTTTTTATTCTATTTGATTTTGATATTTTTTCCTTCTGCATCTTTTTTAATTGTATTATTTCCTTTTTTATTTTATTTCATTTTCATTTTTTTTTCTTTCTGCAACTTTTTAATTGTATTTTTTTTCTGTTTTGTATTCACACCATTTTTCTGCAGCTTTTTTTAATTGTAATTTTTCATTTTTTATTTTATTTTTATTTTCATATTTTTCTTTCTGCACCTTTTTTGATTGTAATGTTTCATTTTTTTATTTTATTTTTTTTTCAATTTTTTTATTTCAGCAGCTTTTATTAAATGACTTTTTTCATTTTTTCATTTTATATTCAAATTTTCTTTTTGCAGCTTTTTTAATTGTATTTTTTAATTTTGTATTTTATTGTATTTCCATTTAATTTCCTTTCTGCAGCTTTTTTATTGTATTTTTTCATTTTAAATTG
>NC_084618.1:20478328-20625828 GCF_033978795.1 Nerophis ophidion | reverse complement strand
AAAATCAGGCACTTTAAAGCCTTTTTTCAGGATATTCCATGATGGGTAAAATTTTGAAAAAAACTTTGAAAAATAAATTAAGCCACTGGGAACTGATTTTTATTCGTTTTTACCATTCTGAAATTGTGATAACGTTCCCCTTTAACCTATATTCAATTGAATAGACGTCAAAGATAAGATATTTAATGTTCGAACTGGGAAAAAAAACGTAATTTTTTTGCAAATATTAGCTCATTTGGATTAAAAAAATAAAAAAAGCTAGCACAAGTGGCAAAGAAGACTGAGAACGTTGAGCAATTGCTCGTCAAACGCACAGGAAAATGGACGGTGGCTTCACAGATAGCAGAAATCAGGCACTTTAAAGCCTTTTTTTCAGGATATTCCATGATGGGTAAAATTTTGAAAAAAACTTTGAAAAATAAATTAAGCCACTGGGAACTGATTTTTATTCGTTTTTACCCTTCTGAAATTGTGATAATGTTCCCCTTTAACCTATATTCCATTGAATAGACGTCAAAGATAAGATATTTAATGTTCAAACTGGAAAAAAACGTAATTTTTTGCAAATATTAGCTCATTTGGATAAAAAAACAAAACAAAATAAGCTAGCACAAGTGGCAAAGAAGACTGAGAAAGTTGAGGAATTGCTCGTCAAACGCACAGGAAATTGGACGGTGGCTTCACAGATAGCAAAAATCAGGCACTTTAAAGCCTTTTTTCAGGATATTCCATGATGGGTAAAATTTTGAAAATAACTTCGAAAAATAAATTAAGCAACTGGGAACTGATTTTTATTGGTTTTTACCCTTATGAAATTGTGATAATGTTCCCCTTTAACCTATATTCAATTGAATAGACGTCAAAGACAAGATATTTAATGTTCGAACTGAAAAAAAAACGTTATTTTTTGCAAATATTAGCTCATTTGGATAAATAAAAATTAAAAAAAATCTAGCACAAGTGGCAAAGAAGACTGAGAAAGTTGAGGAATTGCTCGTCAAACGCACAGGAAAATGGACGGTGGTTTCACAGATAGCAAAAATCAGGCACTTTAAAGCCTTTTTTCGGGATATCCCATGATGGGTAAAATTTTGAAAAAAACTTCGAAAAATAAATTAAGCCACTGGGAACTGATTTTTATTGTTTTTTACCCTTCTGAAATTGTGATAATGTTCCCCTTTAACTTACATTCAATTGAATAGACGTCAAAGACAAGATATTTAACGTTCGAACTGGAAAAAAAATAAATTTTTTGCAAATATTAGCTCATTTGGATAAAAAAAAAAAAAAAAAAGTTAGCACAAGTGGCAAAGAAGACTGAGAAAGTTGAGGAATTGGTCGTCAAACGCTTATTCGGAATTTTCGGAATAATTTGTAGCTATATTTGCATCCAGCCTTTCCCTCCACCCACATTTAATGCCAAACAAACACTTACCAATCGACGGATTTATGTCGCTCCTGCATATTTTACCGGTGATGCTACGACAGACATGGCACAGAGATGTATGGATACCCCGCGACACTCAATCCTTGGTTAGAAGGCGATCGCCGAATAGCTTTAGTTTCTTCTTCAATTTCGTTTTCGCTATCTGCCTCCACACTCCAACCATCCATTTCAATACATGCGTAATCTGTTGAATCGCTTAAACCGCTGAAATCCTAGTCTGAATCCGAGCTAATGTCGTTATATCTTACTGAGCTATCCGCCATGTTGGCATCACTAAACGACGTCACAGGAAAATGGACGGTGGCTTCACTGATAGCGAAAATCAGGCACTTTAAAGCCTTTTTTCGGGATATTCCATGATGGGTAACATTTTGAAAAAAACTTCGAAAAATAAATTAAGCCACTGGGAACTGATTTTTATTGGTTTTTACCCTTCTGAAATTGTGATAATGTTCCCCTTTAACCTATATTCAATTGAATAGACGTCAAAGACAAGATATTTAACGTTGGAACTGGAAAAAACGTTATTTTTTGCAAATATTAGCTCATTTGGATTTCAAAAAAAGCTAGCACAAGTGGCAAAGAATACTGAGGAATTGCTCGTCAATCGCTTATTCGGAACATCCCGCAGGTGAACAGGCTAGTTGGGAGCAGGTGAGTGTCATGATTGGGTGTAAAAGCAGCTTCCGTTAGACTACTAGTTACCGCTGAAAATAACATTGTTGCACGCGTAGTCCCAACCCCGCTGAAGACACACAGATGCTGCAATTTAAACACAGATAAAACATTGGTTCAATCTTAAAAACGTACAAAATGCTGAAACTTCACATTGACATAAACATCATGGATGTTTACCTCAAGGCGATTATGAAGATACCGTATTTCCTTGAATTGCCGCCGGGGCGTTAATTAATTTAAAACCTCTTCTCACTCCGGCGCTTACCAAAGGCATGCGGTAAAAGTAAGCAGGCACTAATTATTTTAAAGGGGAACATTATCACCAGACCTATGTAAGCGTCAACATATACCTTAATGTTGCAGAAAAAAGACCATATATTTTTTTAACCGATTTCCGAACTCTAAAAGGGTGAATTTTGGCGAATTAAACGCCTTTCTATTATTCGCTCTTGGGGCGATGATGTCACACCTAGGTAGTCAATCCGCCATTTTCTCAAACACATTACAAATATCGAGTCAAATCAGCTCTGTTATTTTCCGTGTTTTCGACTGTTTTCCGTACCTTGGAGACATCATGCCTCGTCGGTGTGTTGTCGGAGGGTGTACCAACACGATCAGGGACGGATTCAAGTTGTCTTACGTGGAGTGTGCATCGATTAGCACTGCATGCTAATCGATGCTAACATGCTATTTAGGCTAGCTGTATATACGTATTGCATCATTATGCCTAATTTGTAGCTATATTTGCATCCAGCCTTTCCCTCCACTCACATTTAATGCCAAACAAACACTTACCAATTGACGGATTTAAGTTGCACCAGTGTCAAAAGATCCGAAAGTCCCTCGTCTGCACATTTTACCAGCAATGCTACGACAAACATGGCATAGAGATGTGTGGATACCCTGCGACACTCAAAGCAGATGCATTTCCAACGATAAAGTCAACTAAATCACAAAGGTTACTTTTGTTTATGTTATTGACTCTTGTGCTAATCAGACATATTTGGTTGCGGCATGACTGCCAGCTAATCGATGCTAACATGCTCTTTAGACTAGCTGTACGTACATTTGTAGCTATATTTGCATCCAGTCTCTCCCTCCACCCACATTTAATGCCAAACAAACACTTACCAATTGACGGATTTAAGTGTTGCACTAGTGTCAAAAGATCATAGTCCCTCGTCTGCACATTTTACCGGCATTGTTACGACAGACATGGCACAGAGATGTGTGGATACCCTGCGACACTCAAAGCAGATGCATGTCCAACGATAAAGTCAACGAAATCACAAAGGTGAGTTTTGTTGATGTTATTGACTTATGTGCTAATCAAACATATTTGGTCGCGGCATAACTGCCAGCAAATCGATGCTAACATGCTATTTAGGCTAGCTGTACGTACATTTGTAGCTATATTTGCATCCAGTCTCTCCCTCCACCCACATTTAATGCCAAACAAACACTTACCAATCGACGGATTGGCTGCGTCCTGAGTCCGTTGCTGTTCACGTTGATGACCCATGACTGCTGCACCAGGTCTACTACTAACCACATTGTGAAGTATGCGGACGACACGAGAGTAGTGGGCCTCATCCGGGACAACAACGACATGGACTACAGGGAGGAGGTGAAACATCTGGTTGACTGGTGCAGAACCAACAACCTGGTCCTGAACGTCGACAAGACCAAAGAGATCATCGTTGACTTCAGGAAGCACCAGTCCAGCCACGCTCCACTCTTCATCAACGGCACAGCGTTGGAGATGGTAAACAACACCAAGTTCCTGGGGGTGCAGGAACTTGTAAAAAGAGCTCAGCAGCGCATGCACTTTTTGCATGGGATGAAAAGAGCACAGCTCCCCCCCGTTCTCACCACATTCCACAGAGGCACTATAGAGAGCCTGCTGACCAACAGCATCTCTGTCTGGACTGGAGCCTGCAATGCTTCAGACTGGAAGTCCCTCCAGAGCTTGGGTGTCAAACTTTGGCCCGCGGGCCAAATGTAATTTCATTTGGCCCTTGAGGCAATAATAAATTAACATTAGAGCTGGCCCGCCGGTATTACACAGCTGTATCACCACATTCAACGCTAATTCTCATACTTGCCAACCCTCCCGATTTTTCCAGGAGAATCCCGAATTTCAGTGCCCCCACCCCCCGAAAATCCACCCGGACAACAAAATTGGGGGCGTGCCTCCAAGGCACTACCTTTAGTGTCCTCTACAACCTGTCGTCACGTCCGCTTTTCCTTCATACAAACAGCCTGCCGGCCCAGTCACCTAATATTTGCGGCTTCTACACACACACAAGTGAATGCAAGGCATACTTGGTCAACAGCCATACAGGTCACACTTAGGGTGGCCGTATAAACAACTTTAACACTGTTATACCACACTGTGAACCCACACCAAACAAGAATGACAAACACATTTCGGTAGAACATCCGCACCGTAACACTACAGAACAAATACCCAGAACCCCTTGCGGGACTAACTCTTCCGGGACGCTACAATATACACCCCCGCTACCAACACAACTCGATTTTGCATGTCACTATAAATTTATATAAGCCTTGCTTGTTCAATATTCAATGCAAAACTTGTTTGGGCCCTTATTAAAAGGTTAAGTTCTACTTTGGCCCGCGGGTTTGTTCAGTTTAGAATTTTGGACCACTCTGTATTAGAGTTTGACACCCTTGCTCCAGAGAGTGGTGAGGACGGCGGAAAAGATCATCAGGACTTCTCTTCCTCCTATCCAGGAGATCGGGAAAAAAGCCGCCGCCTGACCAGGGCTCAGAAAATCTGCAAAGACTCCTCCCACCCCCACCAAGGACTGTTTTCACTGCTGGACTCTAGGAAGAGGTTCCGCAGCCTCCGAAGCAGAACCTCCAGGTTCTGTAACAGCTTCTTCCTTTAGACCGTAAGACTCTTGAACGCATCATAAATAAATTATCCCCTCAACTCCCCCCAAAAATGGATTAACTCACTGGAATAAAAAAGACAATATAACATACAATCATAAACCTGGATGCATATGCAAAAGTGCAATATGTTTATCTGTACAGTAATCTATTTATTAGGGTCCGCCATGGGCAAAGGAACCTATTGAATCTGGTGCGTTTTGTTCTTTATCATTCTTTATTATTATTTTTTATTATTCCGCACCTATGCGCTGTAATTTGACCCCCTTAACATGCTTCAAAACTCACCAAATTTTACTCACACGTCAGTGTGGCAAACCTTCCCAAGTTATTAAGCAACCAAACCCCAAAAATGAAAATTGCGCGCTAGCGCCCCCTAGGAAGAAACAAAAAAACAGACTGCTTGTAACTTCCGTTAGGAATGTCGTAGAGACATGAAACAAAAACCTCTATGTAGGTCTGACTTAGACCTACATTTCCAATAAAAAACTTCTATACCTAAAATCAACAGAAATTTTGCAAAAACGTATTCACAGCAAAATTTGCGCAAAAAATGCTATTTTTGCCTCTCAGAGCTGTAATTTGACCCCCTTAAAATGCTTCAAAACTCACCAAACTTGGCGAACACATCTGGACTGGCAAAAATTGCGATTTAGTGAAAAAAAAAAAACCTTAAAACTCAAAATTGCGCTCTATTGCAATTTTTGAATAAAACACAGAAAAAACTGCTCCTAGGAAGAGGAAACAGATAAAACTGCTTGTAACTTCTGGTAGGAATGCCGGACAGACATGAAACAAAAACCTCAATGTAGGTCTCACTTAGACCTACATTTTGATAAATGGCATCTTTCAGTTAAAATCAACAGGAAGTTGGCAATTACCCCTTCAAAATAAAAGTTTTGTAAAAAGCCGTCACCTTTTTCCAGACAAAACTGCTTGTAACTTCTGTTAGGAATGTCCTAGAGACATGAAACAAAGACCTCTATGTTGGTCTGACTAAGACTAGGGCTTCAGTCGCGGGGGCAGCAGCCAAAGCGGAGCAGCCAAAGGCGGACCCGACCAACGCTGCTTGCAGCTTTAATTCTTTATTATTCTTTATTATTATTCTTTATTATTCCGCACCTATGCGCTGTAATTTGACCCCCTTAACATGCTTCAAAACTCACCAAATTTTACTCACACTTCGGTGTGGCAAACCTTCCCAAGTTATTAAGCAACCAAACCCCAAAATTGAAAATTGCGCGCTAGCGCCCCCTAGGAAGAAACAAAAAACAGACTACTTGTAACTTCCATTAAGAATGTCGTAGAGACATGAAACAAAAACCTCTATGTAGGTCTGACTTAGACCTACATTTCCAATAAAAACCTTCTATACCTAAAATCAACAGAAGTTTTGCAAAAACTCATTCAAAGCAAAATTTTCGCAAAAAAATGCTATTTTTGCCTCTTTGAGCTGTAATTTGACCCCCTTAAAATGCTTCAAAACTCACCAAACTTGGCACACACATCTGGACTGGCAAAAATTGCGATTTAGTGAAAAAACCAAACCTTAAAACTCAAAATTGCGCTCTATCGCAATTTTTGAATAAAACACAGAAAAAACTGCTCCTAGGAAGAGGAAACAGATAAAACTGCTTGTAACTTCTGGTAGGAATGTCGGACAGACATGAAACAAAAACTTCAATGTAGACCTACATTTTGATGAATGGCATCTTTCAGTTAAAATCAACAGGACGTTGGCAATTACCCCTTCAAAATAAAAGTTTTGTAAAAAGCTGTCACCTTTTTCCAGACAAAACTGCTTGTAACTTCTGTTAGGAATGTCGTAGAGACATGAAACAAAGACCTCTATGTTGTTCTGACTAAGACCAGGGCTTCAGTTGCGGGAGCAGCAGCCAAAGGCGGACCCGACCAACGCTGCTTGCAGCTTTAATTTATACCTGCACCTTATTGCTTTTTTTTTTTTAATCCTGCACTACCAAGAGCTAATGCAACGAAATATTGTTCTTATTTGTTCTGTAAAGTTCAAATTTGAATGACAATACAAATGAAGTCTAAGTCTAACAGGACGTTAGCTGTGAGGCTAGTAAAAAGTTAGCCATTAAACTAGCAGAAAGCATTTTCAAGAATGTTCAGCGGGCCCTTAAAAAAATTGCTCCTTAGCTCCTACCTGTAAAATTGACAGAATCTTAATTAATTGCTTGCAAGCTTGGACATAAGTTAATTAAAAAAATATATACAATAATAATAATGTAAAGACTTCCAAAAAGGATACAGCCCGGCTTAAAGGATGAAATGAAATCCGTTGGTTCTATAAATATGTGGAACATTCCGGAACTCACTGTTTAGCGTTTGAAGCTGCATCTCTGTTTTTGTTTTGGATGAAGCTTCCACGCACATCTGTTTGCCAGCAGCAGCAGCGTCGTGGCGGAATTAGAGCCTTTATCAGGCTTGGCTCATCACACGGGTACGGAACTGTCAGGGGGAGCTCGAAGATGGCTCTTTTAAAAAAAAAAAAACGTAAAGCCCGCAAATAGCTTCTTTTTCTCCATTTTTTTTTTTTTTTTTAATGTTGAAGCTGATTAAGCAGTGAGCTGGTTTTTAATTACTCTTATTTCCGAGTAGCAGTCACTTAAAATAGCGCGCCGACTTAATCGGTGATGAACAACACTTAGTACTCGGTGTAAAAAGGAGCAGGCTGTCCTGCACAAAAGGGAACATAATAGTCTTTCTGGGAAAAAATTAAAATACTGATAAAGGGAAAAAAAATAAAATAAAAATACTGATAAATGTAAGCAAAAAAAAAATATGTGGAGTTAATCCTTTTAAATAAGAAGTGAACAACATTTTCTTCACCGACAATTTGATTCATTAGAGCAGGGGTCGCCAACCTTTTTGAAACCAAGAGTTACTTCTTGGGTATTGATTAATGAAAAGGGCTACCAGTTTGATACACACTTAAATAAATTGCCAGAAATAGCCAATTTGCTCAATTTACCTTCAATAAATAAATCTATATATATATATATATATATATATATATATTTTAAAAAATGGGTATTTTTGTCCGTCATTCCGTCGTATTTTTGTTTTCCTTTTTACGGAAGGTTTTTTGTCGAGAGTAAATGATGAAAAAAGCACTTGATTGAACGGTTTAAAAGAGGAGAAAACACGAAAAAAAATTAAAATTAAATTTTGAAATATAGTGTATCTTCAATCTCGACTCTTTAAAATTCCAAATTCAACCGAAAAAAATGAAGAGAAAAACTAGCTAATTCGAATTGTTTTAAATTGAACGGTTTAAAAGAGGAGAAAAACACGAAAAAAATGAAAATTACCTTTTGAAACATAGACTCTTTAAAATTCAAAATTTGACCGAAAAAAATGAAGGGAAAAACGAGCTGATTTAAATCTTTTTGAAAAAATTTAAAAAATAATTTATGGAACATCATTAGTCATTTTTCCTGATTAATATTTATTTTAGAATTTTGATGACATGTTTTAAATAGGTTAAAATCCAATCTGCACTTTGTTAGAATATATAACAAATTGGACCAAGCTATATTTCTAACAAAGACAAATCATTATTTCTTCTAGATTTTCCAGAACAAAAATTTTAAAATAAATTCAAAAGACTTTGAAATAAGATTTAAATTTGATTCTACAGATTTTCTAGATTTGCCAGAATAATTTTGAAGAAATATTTCACAAATATTCTTCGTCAAAAAAACAGAAACTAAAATGAAAAATTAAAATTAAATGTATTTATTATTTTTTACTATAAAAAAAAAATACTTGAACATTGATTTAAATTGTCAGGAAAGAAGAGGAAGAAATTTAAAAGGTAAAAAGTTGTATGTGTTTAAAAATCCTAAAATCATTTTTTCTCTAAAATTGTGATCTTGTCCTTTCGGTCCTAACCCAAAGCTCATGACCATAGGTGAGAATGGGAACGTAGATCGACCGGTAAATTGAGAGCTTTGCCTTCCGGCTCAGCTCCTTCTTCACCACAACGGATTGATACAGAGTCAGCATTACTGAAGACGCCGCACCAACCCGCCTGTTGATCTCACCATCCACTACTAAACATACCTGCTCAGTGGCTTAGTGGTTAGAGTGTCCGCCCTGAGATCGGTAGGTTAGGAGTTCAAACCCTGGCCGAGTCATAACAAAGACTGTAAAAAAAATGGGACCCATTGCCTCCCTGCTTGGCACTCAGCATCAAGGGTTAACATTGGGGGTTAAATCACCATAAATTATGCTCCCCTCACTTCCCAGGGGGTGATCAAGGGGATGGGTCTAATGCAGAGGACAAATTTCACCACACCAATAGTGTGTGTGACAATCATTGGTACTTTAACTCTTCCCTCACTCGTGAACAAGACCCCGAGGTACTTGAACTCCTCCACTTGGGGCAGGGTCTCCTCCCCAACCCGGAGATGGCACTCCACCCTTTTCCGGGCGATAACCATGGACTGGGACTTGGAGTGGTGGGAGACCGTAACGAGAGTACAGCCCAAACGTCTCTCCTCATTGAGCCAAATTGAACTCTGTCCACACAAAGTTCCACACGTTTCATCTATTCCCACCACAGTCGCTTCAGACTCTGCTGCGAACCGATCCAGCGAGAGCTGAAGATCCTGGCCAGATGAAGCCATCAGGACCACATCATCTGCAAATTTCACCACACCTAATGTGTGTGTGACAATCATTGGTACTTTAACTCTTCCCTTCACTCGTGAACAAGACCCCGAGGTACTTGAACTCCTCCACTTGGGGCAGGGTCTCCTCCCCAACCCGGAGATGGCACTCCACCCTTTTCCGGGCGAGAACCATGGACCGGGACTTGGAGTGGTGGGATACCGTAACGAGAGTACAGCCCAAACGTCTCTCGTCATTGAGCCAAATTGAACTCTGTCCATACAAAGTTCCACACATTTTTCATCTGATTCCCAACCCAGTCGCTTTAGACTCGGCTGCGAACCGATCCAGCGAGAGCTGAAGATCCTGGCCAGATGAAGCCATCAGGACCACATCATCTGCAAAAAAGCAGAGACTTAATCCTGCAGCCACCAAACCGGATCCCCTAAACGCCCTGAGCAAAGTCGACGCAAATAAAGATTGTAGTTTTTCCCGATAAGAGAATCAATAAAGAACTGAATTGTTAAGCAGAACCAGAAAAATCGAACAAGTTCCCATCCTTACCGATCGGACTTCCTTTTGTGGCAGAACTTAATCGTACTTGAGTGCTTTCTGTTTTTGGTACTGCGCCGCTTTCAAGAGGTTTCTAAAAGCCTGGCAGGTAAAGAAAAAAAGGATGAACGCACATTTCTGGAAGAGGCTAATCTGCTGAAGACGGCGCAGGGACGGCGCAGGGACGGCGTGGCGCAGTGGGAGAGTGGCCGTGCGCAACCCAAGGGTCCCTGGTTCAAATCCCACCTAGTACCAACCTCGTCACGTCCGTTGTGTCCTGAGCAAGACACTTCACCCTTGCTCCTGATGGGTGCTGGTTGGCGCCTTGCATGGCAGCTCCCTCCATCAGTGTGTGAATGTGTGTGTGTATGGGTAAATGTGGAAGTAATGTCAAAGCGCTTTGAGTACCTTGAAGGTAGAAAAGCGCTATACAAGTACAACCCATTTATTTATAAGACAAAGCCCACGGGGGAGCAATAGGAGGGGAGGGCAGCGTCTGCCTCCTTACTGGGTCGTGTTATGCAAATGAAGGAGTCCTCAGAAGCCCTGAATGGGACTGATGTGCTCCGGTAAAGAGCCTCCGAGGAGACGTTAACGCGGCGGACTCGATCGCGGCCCTTTTTAAGTACGGCGACGATGACACAACTGTTCCTGTAAGCACAGACCTCCACTCACGCGAGGCTGCGAGAAGTAAGCGACCTGTAGTCCGTTTCGTAACAAAAGCGTCGCCTTGGTTACCTGTTGCCAAAAAAAAGGAGGATTTGAAGGCTAAGGAAACTTTTAAGTACAGCAACAAAAAAACCTTCAGGTCCTACATTTTGGAATATCAAAAAATAATTGCATAATGACGAGGGTATTCTATAATAAAGGCTGAATACCTTTAAGACAAATATTTAGGGCATTATTGGTATGAACATGTATTTTTCTTACTACGTTAAATCATTTTAATCTATTTTACGAAACAATGTTACGCCCTTTATGCGTTGACATATGTTATCTTGCCCTCCCTGAATGTTTGATTTTAGTTTGGCAGATAGGTAAACAGTATTTTAAGTTGTCAGGTTCAAACACTGATGACATCTTAATCCACAGACTAGAAGCAAGGAATCATGCAGAGACAGAGTTCAATTTGGCTCAATGAGGAGAGACGTTTGGGCTGTAATCTAGTAACAGTTTGGAAATTATTTATTGTCAATTCTTAACATGCGCAAGACACATACGAACTAAAAAGTACATTTTCGGCACACTCCCACGAAGAGCACCCATACGTTACAGGGAGACAAGATGGGACCGCCGACGGATCAGCCATTTATGCGGCGCTCCTTAAAAAAGGTGGGGAAAATGTGATATTGGGAAAGGGGGCAAGAGTAAAAAAAATATCAGTCAAAGGCTGGACCCACGGGTGGGGGTCCAGGCTGAGTTCAAGGGAAAAAATCAAATTTGCAATGCACACATAAACATGTTAAACTTAATCACGACAACTCGCACAGAGGGGGGGTGGAGCCCTGTAAGGCCCCGAGGGGGAAAAACAAGCGGTGGTGAAGGCGTTGGGTTAAGGGAGGGGAGGTGTGTGCCCAATTGTCTTGGGTGTGATGGTGCAATGTTTTTGTAGACTAAGGCCGATCTGAAAAAGTTCGACTCCAGGTGTCGTTAAGAAGGGAGGGAGGTCAAAAGCGTTCCCACCACGCTCTAAAGTCCAGCCCACGTGCTTCGTCTATTTATTTGGGCGGTCCCTGTTTACATCACCGAAGCTTCTGCTGAAGGAAGGGGTTAATCTCAGCAGCTCCAGTTGGACACAATTCACGACTATTAATTAAATGCAAATTTGCTGACCCTTGTGATATCGCCCCGTTCGGCATTGGCAGTCAGCAGGCCGTTCCTCGACGCTAATACAAGACGACTTCCAATCTTTGGATTTGCAAGTCGTCTCTTTGCATGGATAGAGAAAGTACTACTTCGTCCTCTCCAAGGTTCTCATAGTCATCATTGTCACCGACGTCCCACTGGGTGTGAGTTTTCCTTGCCCTTATGTGGGCCTACCGAGGATGTCGTAGTGGTTTGTGTTGTGGTTTGTGCAGCCCTTTGAGACACTAGTGATTTAGGGCTATATGAGTAAACATTGATTGATTGATTGATACTTCAACACAATTGATAATAACTATAGCAACGGCCCTTAAGCATAAGAGTTGTGTGATAATTCATCCATAAGTTTGAGATGGAAAAAAACTTCCAACTTGAGGTTTGTTGGCGGTCCCCACATTGACGTTACTGTCAAACTCATAAGCACATGAAGAAAATTGTAATATTATACACAAAAAAGCACACATACAAATCGGAATCATGTTAATTCGACAGTACAAAAATTATGATGCTAGCTTGATGCTAATGTACAATGGACGATGCATTGACAAGCTATCAAAAATTAGCATTGTAGTTTTAAACCTGTACAAAAGTTTAACAAATTACTGTATGTCAAAGGAAAAAAAATTCTATACACTTTATATACTACATATATTGGCCGCATCGGACTATAAACCGCAGATATATACCGGTATGAAAGATTTATTAAATGTTCATATACATACCTTAATTGTTTCCAAACGGTGCCAGTTACATGGCAGTAAAACGGCTGATTAAACAAAACAGATGTCATCGTCATGGACCCACTAGCTGCAGGAAGCTAGCTCTAAAATCAGCTAAACAGACTCAATAACGCCACGGTGACGTTGTGGTGAATTAACAAAACTGGAACAACGCAAAAAGATTGTCAGGTAATAATACTAACACAGACACTTGTCAATGCATTAGCATAGTTGCTAATGCTTAAAATGCTAGGTTGATTACATTGAAATTTTATGTAAAACTATGCATGAAAACACCCACTAATTTTTCAAACCGCTTCAACCATTCTAGTGTCAAAACATTCCTCTTAATCAGGACAAAAAACTGAGTTTTTGTTTTATGATCAGCATTTAGTGTTAATTTAGTGTGTGTATGCACGCTACAACAGCTTCTTCTGTCAGCTTGCTCTGTCCTCAGCACCATGGACAGCGGCGGTGACCTTTGCTCCCTCCACAATTATGTGGTGAATTGAATGAGAAGGTGGGTCCAAACCTTTGGCCTGTATTATATGCTGTTATGGTAATTTAGTGTGTGTATGCACGCTACAACAGCTTCTTCTTCCTGGTTGGATGTGAGTCATAATCAGTAATAAAACCTTTTTTTTTTCACCCTTTTTTCTGGCGACTACTCTTTTCACATTTTTCAACCCACTTCGGTCTAAACATTCCTCTTAATCAGTACAAAAAAAGGGAGCTGTTCTTTTAACTGGAAACATTCATGGTTTTCCTGAAAGTTCCAGAAATTCCGTAATACCCTTTTTCAACTCAACACGTTACTACTTCAACATTTCCCCGACCGATTTCAAAAATTCCAACTCCAGCCACTCCTCATTGCTCTGTCCTCACCACCATGGACAGAGTCGGTGACCTTTCCTCCTGCAATTTAGTGTGTGTATGCACTCTACAACAGCTTCTTCTTCCTGGCTGGATGTGAGTCATAATCAGTAATAAAACCTTTTTTTCACCCTTTTTTCTGGCGACTACTCTTTCCACATTTTTCAACCCACTTCAACCATTTTTAATGTCAAAACATTCCTCTTAATCAGTACAGAAAAAGGGAGCTGTTTTTTTTTTAACTGGAAAAATTCATGGTTTTCCCGAAAGTTCCAGGAATTCCGTAATACCCTTTTCCAACTCAACACGTTACTACTTCAACATTTCCTCGACCGATTTGAAAAATTCCAACTCCAACCGATCCTCATTGCTCTGTCCTCAGGACCATGGACCGAGGCGGTGACCTTTCCTCCTGCTATTTAGTGTGTGTATGCACTCTACAACAGCTTCTTCTTCCTGGCTGGATGTGAGTCATAAACAGTAATAAACCCTTTTTTTCCCCGCCCTTTTTTTATGGCGACTACTCTTTTCCCATTTTTCAACCCACTTCAACCATTCTACGGTCAAAACATTCCTCTTAATCAGTACAGAAAAAGGGAGCTGTTTTTTTAACTGGAAAAATTCATGGTTTTCCCGAAAGTTCCAGGAATTCCGTAATACCCTTTTTCAACTCAACACGTTACTACTTCAACATTTCCTCGACCGATTTGAAAAATTCCAACTCCAGCCGTTCCTCATTGCTCTGTCCTCAGCACCATGGACAGAGGCGGTGACCTTTCCTCCTGCAATTTAGTGTGTGTATGCACTCTACAACAGCTTCTTCTTCCCGGCTGGATGTGAGTCATAATCAGTAATAAAACCTTTTTTTTTTTCCACCCTTTTTTTTATCGCGACTACTCTTCAAATTTTTCAACCCACTTCAACCATTCTACGGTCAAAACATTCCTCTTAATCAGTACAGAAAAAGGGAGCTGTTTTTTTAACTGGAAAAATTCATGGTTTTCCCGAAAGTTCCAGGAATTCCGTAATACCCTTTTTCAACTCAACACGTTACTACTTCAACATTTCCTCGACCGATTTGAAAAATTCCAACTCCAGCCGTTCCTCATTGCTCTGTCCTCACCACCATGGACAGAGGCAGTGACCTTTCCTCCTGCAATTTAGTGTGTGTTTGCACTCTACAACAGCTTCTTCTTCCCGGCTGGATGTGAGTCATAATCAGTAATAAAACCTTTTTTTTTTCCAGCCTTTTTTTTATGGCGACTACTCTTCAAATTTTTCAACCCACTTCAACCATTCTACGGTCAAAACATTCCTCTTAATCAGTACAGAAAAAGGGAGCTGTTTTTTTAACTGGAAAAATTCATGGTTTTCCCGAAAGTTCCAGGAATTCCGTAATACCCTTTTTCAACTCAACACGTTACTACTTCAACATTTCCTTGACCGATTTGAAAAATTCCAACTCCAACAGTTCCTCATTGCTCTGTCCTCAGCACCATGGACAGAGGCGGTGACCTTTCCTCCTGCAATTTTGTGTGTGTATGCACTCTACAACAGCTTCTTCTTCCCGGCTGGATGTGAGTCATAATCAGTAATAAAACCTTTTTTTTTTCCACCCTTTTTTTTATGGCGACTACTCTTCAAATTTTTCAACCCACTTCAACCATTCTACGGTCAAAACATTCCTCTTAATCAGTACAGAAAAAGGGAGCTGTTTTTTTAACTGGAAAAATTCATGGTTTTCCCGAAAGTTCCAGGAATTCCGTAATACCCTTTTTCAACTCAACACGTTACTACTTCAACATTTCCTCGACCGATTTGAAAAATTCCAACTCCAACCGTTCCTCATTGCTCTGTCCTCAGCACCATGGACAGAGGCGGTGACCTTTCCTCCTGCAATTTCGTGTGTGTATGCACTCTACAACAGCTTCTTCTTCCCGGCTGGATGTGAGTCATAATCAGTAATAAAACCTTTTTTTTTTTCCACCCTTTTTTTTATGGCGACTACTCTTTTCACATTTTTCAACCCACTTCAACCATTCTACGGTCAAAACATTCGTCTTAATCAGTACAGAAAAAGGGAGCTGTTTTTTTAACTGGAAAAATTCATGGTTTTCCCGAAAGTTCCAGGAATTCCGTAATACCCTTTTTCAACTCAACACGTTACTACTTCAACATTTCCTCGACCGATTTGAAAAATTCCAACTCCAGCCGTTCCTCATTGCTCTGTCCTCAGCACCATGGACAGAGGCGGTGACCTTTCCTCCTGCAATTTAGTGTGTGTATGCACTCTACAACAGCTTCTTCTTCCCGGCTGGATGTGAGTCATAATCTGTAATAAAATTCTTTGTTTTGCTTGGTCAGTGTAGCCATCTTGATGTTTTGTTTGGTAAAACTGTTGTATGTTCAAACTGCCATGACCCCCTTACTCACTCTGCACCAGTTCCTTCTTCATATTTAATAAAGCAAGCGGCTGCATGGACGGCATATTAGCAGGGGGGGATAAGTATATGACTAATATGGCACAGCAGAGAGAGGGATTCATAATAAAGCGGGCAATTTCACCTAAATCCCCCCCTTTAGGGTGGCTGGGAAAAAACTGAGGAGGGATTTGACGCCAGGCGGTGTGAGCTGTGATGCCGCCTTATCAGCTGGGTAATTTGCTCTTGTATAAACACGAATTACGCTATCTCAGCGCCCCCCCTCCTCCCCGACAGCCGACAGTCCCCTCATTAAGGCCTGTGTGAAATGAGATTAACTAAATTATGATCCAATCCCAGAGTACATCATCTCTCCCTGTGTCTATTTCCAGTGAGCTCCCCTCTCCTGCCCCCTCCTCCCGGCTCATCCTTCTCCCGCCTGACCTTTTTCCTTTCCGGTCTCGGCCCCGGCAGGTTGCGACTGCAGCGGGAGATCGGACCGGTGCGTGTTGGACATGGAGCAGTACCGGCGCACGGGCAGCGGGGGGCGCTGTCTGGACTGCGGGGGCAACACGGACGGCGCCCACTGCGAGCGCTGCCGGGAGAACCACTACAGGAAGTCGCCCGGCGAGGCTTGCCTGCCCTGCGATTGCAACGGAGACGGTGAGCGCCGACATTTTTGTTTTTGTGTCAATGCTGTAAAGGGACAAGCGGTAGGAAATAGATGGATGGATGCTCCAAAGCATTCACACTTGTTCTTCTTCTCCAGATTTTGGCGTGCTTTACCTTCCACATTTTTCCAACTTCAAACTGTTCAGCCTATTCAGGAATCACTTTGACAAATTCCAAAAATTCCCAGAATCCCAGGTTTCCGGGGACATTTTACCCATTTTAAAATGAATTGGCCATTTTTCAGGCTTCCACAATTTTAACATTTTTCAACCGATTCAAACTATTCTACCTTCAACACATTCCACCCATCCTGTGAATCATTTTTCTAAGTAAAAAATAAATCCAGGAATTCCCAAAATTCCCTTTTTTTCCCAAAACTTTTTTCACCTACTCAATTCCACATTTTTCAACCCATTTCAACTGTTCCACTGTCCAAACATTTCTCTTAATCAAGATTAAAATTTAAAAATGTCCTGGTTTTCCCGAACTTCCAGGAATTCCTTAACATCATTTCTCAATTGTAAAATTTTACTACTTCAACATTCCTCCACCAATTACAAAAAAATCTTTCACCAACCATTTCAACTCATTCAGACCATTCAAGTCTTTATACCGTTTTTAACAAAAAATCCCACTTTTCCCTTAATTCCCAATTTTTCTGAAATTCCCATTGAAGTTTCAGAACTTCTTCAAAGTTCCACAATTCCCACATTTTTTCATTTAATTCAAACTGTTTCAACTTCAAAATGTTATAAAAAAAATTCCCGGATGTCCAATGATTCCTTTTTCGTTTTTTATAATTTTCCCATTCAAAATTAATTGGCCATTTTTCAAACTTCCACCATTTCCACATTTTCAAGCAGTTCAAACCATTCTACCTTCAACACATTCCACCCATCCTGTGACTAATATTTCTAAGTAAAAAAAAAAAATCTAGGAATTCCGAAAATTACCTTTTTTCCCCAAATCTTTTTTCACCTTTTTTCATTTGACTACTCAATTCCACATTTTCCAACCCATTTCAACTGTTCCACTGTCCAAACATTCCTCTTAATCAAGATTAAAATTTAAACATTTCCCGGTTTTCCCAAACTTTCACGAATTCCTTCATACCATTTCTCAATTGTAAAATTTTACTACTTCAACTCATTCAGACCATTCAAGTTTTTATACCGTTTTTAACAAAAATTCCCACTTTTCCCTTAATTCCCAATTTTTCTGAAATTCCCATTGAAATTTTTAGAACTTCTTCAAAGTTCCACAATTACCACATTTTTTCATCTGATTCAAACTGTTCCAACTTCAAAATGTTCTAAAAAAAATTCCCAGATATCCCGTGATTCCTTTTTCGTTTTTTTATATTTTTCCCATTCAAAATTAATTGGCTATTTTTCAAACATCCACCATTTCCACATTTTCAACCAATTCAAACCATTCCACCTTCAACACATTCCACCCATCCTGGAAATTCAAATTATCATTTTTTTCAAGTAAAAAAAAATCCCAGGAATCCCCAAAACTCCCTTTTTTTCACCCTTTATTCTGGCGACTACTCTTTCCGAATGTTTCAACCATTTCACTGTCCAAACATTCCTTCTAATCATGATTTTCTTTTTTTTTTTTTTTTGTAAAAATTGGAAAAATTCCCGGTTTTCCTGAAATTCCAGGAATTACGTTAATACCATTTTTCAATTTAACATGTTACTACTTCAAAATTTCTGGAACAATTTAAAATTCCAACACCAACCATTTCAACTCATTCAGAACCTTCAAGTTTTTTTTAACATTTTCCCAAAAATTCCTGCTTTTCCCGAAATTCCCAAATTTCAATGTAATTCCCATTGAAATTAATGGGGCATTTTTCTAAGTTTCTAATTTCTTAATTCAAAAATTTTACTACTTCAAAATTCCTCCACCGATTTGAAAAATTCTACCACCCAACCATTTCAACTCATTCAGACCATTCAAGTTTTGTACCGTTTTTAACAAAAATTCCCACTTTTCCTTAAATTCCCATTTTTTCTGAAATTCCAAATTGAAAGCAGTGGGACATATTTCAAAGTTCCACAATTCCCACGTTTCATTTGATTCGAACTGTTCCAACTTCAAAATGTTCTAAAAAAAAAATTCCCGGATATACCGTGATTCCATTTTCGTTTTTTATATTTTTCGCATTCAAAATTAATTTGCCATTTTTCAAACATCCACCGTTTCCACATTTTCAACCAATTAAAACCATTCCACCTTCAACACATTCCACCAATCCTGGAAATCCAAACTATCATTTTTTTCAAGTAAAATTTTTTTCCAGGAATTCCCAAAACTCCCTTCTTTTCACCTTTTATTCTGGCGACTACTCCTTCCAAATTTTTCAACACACTTCAACCATTTCACTGTCCAAACATGCCTTCTAATCATGAAAAAAAAAAAAAAAAAATTTTTGTAAAATTGGAAAAATTCCAGGTTTTCCTGAAATTCCAGCTATTACATGATACCATTTCTTAATTCAACATGTTACTACTTCAAAAATTTTCGACCAGTTTTTTAACATTTGCCCAAAAAGTCCCGCTTTTCCCGAAATTCCAAAATTTCCATGAAATTCCCATTGAAAAGAATGGGGCATTTTTCCAAGTTCCACAATTCCTAAATTGTTCATCCGATTCAAACTGTTCCATTTCCGAAATATTCAGCCTGTTTAAAAATTAAACAATTTCTAAAAATTCCGGGATTTCCAACAATTCCCTATTTTCAGACATGTTCCCCATTCAAAACAATTTGTAAATTTTTTAAACTTCCACAATTCCAACATTTTTCAACCGATTCCACAATTTCCACCTTCAACATAATTCACTCATCCTGGAAATTTAAACTATATATCTTTCCTGGTTAATTTTTTTTCCAGGAATTCTCAAAATTCCCTTTTTTTCCAGACTTTTTTTTCAACCTTTTTTCTGGCGACTACCCCTTCCACATTTTTCAACCTATTTCAACTGTTCCACTGTCCAAACATTCCTATTAGTCAAGATTAAAACAGTGTTTTTTGAACTAGAATATTTTCCAGTTTTCCCAAAATTCCAGGAATTCCTTAATACCATTGTCAATTATAAAATTTTACTACTTCAATAATCCTCCGCCGATTTGAAAAATTCTACCACCAACCATTTCAACTCATTCAGACCATTCACGTTTTGTACCGTTTTTCACAAAAATTCCCACTTTTCCCTAAAGTCCCATTTTTTGTAAAATTCCCATTGAAAACAGTGGGCCATATTTCAAAGTTCCAGAGTTCCCACGTTTCATCTGATTTAAACTGTTCCAACTTCAAAATATTCAAAAAAAAAAAAATCCCGTGAATCCTTTTTCATTTTTTATATTTTCCAATTCAAAATTATTGGCCATTTTTCAAACTTCCACCATTTGCACGTTTTCAACCAAATCAAACCATTCCACCTCAATTCAAACTATATTTTTTTCAAGTAAAAAAATAATTCCAAGTATTCCCACCGTCAAAACACTCAAACTAGAACTAGGAAGTATATGAACTGCTGGTTTTCCCGAAATTCCAGGAATTTTTCAATTAAAAACTGTTACTAATTCAACATTTCTTGACCCATTTCAACAATTCCAATACCAACCAGTTCAGCTCATTCAGGACATTCATGCTCCTAATCATTTTTTCTAAAAACCCGCTTTTCCCAAAATTCCCAAATTTCCAGGAAGTTCCCATTGAAATGAATGAGACATTTTTCCAAGTTGCACAATTTCCACATTTTTCCCTCATTTTTTAACCTTTTCAAACCGTTCCAACATTAACACATTCAACTCGTCCCGGACATCCAAACTACTATGTTTTCACATAAAATTTTTTTCCAGGAATTCACGTTTTTTGGTAACCTATTTCCACCCTTCTTATGTTTGACCACTCCTTTAACATTTTTCAACCCATTTCAACCATTCCATCGTCAAAACACTCAAATTTACAACAAGGTACTAGATGAATTCCCGGGTTTTCCTGAAATTCCAGGAATTTTTCAATTGAAAAACTGTTACAAATTCAACATTTTTTGACCCATTTCAACAATTCCAATACTAACCAATTCAGCTCATTCAGGACATTCATGCTCCTAATCATTTTTTTTTTCTAAATCCAGTTTTTGACCAAAATTCCCAAATTTCAAGGAATTTCCCATTGAAATGAATGAGACATTTTTCCAAGTTGCACAATTCCCAGATTTTTCAACCTATTCAAAACATTCCAACTTCTACACATTCAACTCATCCTGGAGATTCAAACTACCATTTTTCCACATTCAACAAATTTCCAGGAATTCCCATCTTTTGGTAACCTATTTCAACCCATCTTAAGTTCGACTACTCCTTTCACATTTTTCAACCCATCTCAACCATTCCATCGTCAAAACACTTAGAACTAGATGGATTCAGTTTTCCCAAAATTCGAGGAATTTTTCAATTAAAACGGTTACTAATTCAACGTTTCTTGACCGATTTCAACAATTCCAACACCAACCAATTCAGCTCATTCAGGACATCCATGCTTCCAATCATATGTTTTAAAATTCCGCTTCCCCCAAAATTCGCACAATTTCCAGGAATTTCCTATTGAATGGATGGGACATTTTTCCAAGTTGCACAATTCTCAGATTTTTCAACACATTCAAACCTTGCCAACTTCAACACACTCAACTCATCCTGGACATGCGAACTACCATTTTTCCACATTGAACAAATTTCCAGGAATTCCCGTTTTTTGGTAACCTATTTCCACCGTCTTAAGTTTGACTACTCTTTTCACATTTTTCAACCCATTTCAACCATTCCATCGTCGAAACACTCAAATCTAGAACAAGGAACTAGATGAATTCCCGGGTCTCCTGAAATTCCAGGAATTTTTCAATAAAAACTGGTACTAATTCAACATTTCTTGACCGATTTTAACAATTCCAACACCAACCATTTCAACTCATTCAGAACATTCAAGTTTTTTAGCATCTTCCCAAAAAGTCCCGCTTTTCCCGAAATTCTACAATTTCCATGAAATTCCCATTGAAAAGAATGGGGCATTTTTCCAAGTTCCACAATTCCTAAATTGTTCATCCAATTCAAACTCTTCCATTTCCAAAATATCCAGCCTGTTTAAAAATTAAACAATTTCTAAAAATTCCGGGATTTCCAACAATTCCCTATTTTCAGACATTTTCCCCATTCAAAACAATTTGTACGTTTTTTAAACTTCCACAATTCCAACATTTTTCAACCGATTCCAAAATTTCCACCTTCAACATAATTCACTCATCCTGGAAATTTAAACCATGTATTTTTCCTGGTTAATTTTTTTTTCCAGGAATTCTCAAAATTCCCTTTTTTTCCAGACTTTTTTTTTCAACCTTTTTTCTGGCGACTACCCCTTCCACATTTTTCAACCTATTTCAACTGTTCCACTGTCCAAACATTCCTATTACTCAAGATTAAAACATTGTTTTTTGAACTAGAATATTTCCCAAAATTCCAGGAATTCCTTAATACCATTTGTCAATTATAAAATGTTACTACTTCAATAATCCTCCACCGATTTGAAATATTCTACCACCAACCATTTCAACTCATTCAGACCATTCACGTTTTGTACAGTTTTTCACAAAAATTCCCACTTTTCCCTAAATTCCCATTTTTTGTAAAATTCCCATTGAAAGCAGTGGGCCATATTTCAAAGTTCCACAATTCCCACGTTTCATCTGATTTAAACTGTTCCAACTTCAAAATATTCTAAAAAAAAATTCCCGTGAATCCTTTTTCATTTTTTATATTTTCCAATTCAAAATTAATGGCCATTTTTCAAACTTCCACCATTTCCACATTTTCAACCAATTCAAACCATTCCACCTTCAACATATTCCACCCATCCTGGAAATTCAAACAATAATTTTTTCAAGTAAAAAAATAATTCCAGGAATTCCCACTATCAAAACACTCAAACTAGAACTAGGAACTATATGAATTGCCGGTTTTCCTGAAATTCCAGGAATTTTTCAATTAAAAACTGTTACTAATTCAACATTTCTTGACCAATTTTAACAATTCCAACACCAACCAATTCAACTCATTCAGGACATTCTCAAAATTCTTACATTTCCAGGAAGTTTCCATTGAAATGAATGGGACATTTTTCCAAGTTGCACAATTCCCCAATTTTTTAACCTTTTCAAACCATTCCAACAATAACACATTCAACTCATCCCGGACATAAAAACTACCATGTTTTCACATTCAACAAATTTCCATTAATTCCTGTTTTTTGGTAACCTATTTCCACCGTCTTAAGTTTGACTACTCCTTTCACATTTTTCAACCCATTTCAACCATTCCATCATCAAAAAACTCAAATCTAGAACAAGGAACTAGATGAATTCCCGGGTTTCCTGAAATTCCAGGAATTTTTCAATTAAAAACTGTGACTAATTCAACATTTCTTGACCCATTTCAACAATTCCAACACCAACCAATTCAGCTCATTCAGGACATTTATGCTCCTAATCATTTTTTTCTAAAATCCAGTTTTTCCCAAAATTCCCAAATTTCCAGGAAGTTCCCATTGAAATGAATGAGACATTTTTCCAAGTTGCACAATACCCACATTTTTCAACCTTTTAAAACCATTCCAACTTCAACACAATGAACTCATCCTGGACAGGCAAACTACCATTTTTCCACATTTAACAAATTTCCAGGAATTCCCCTGTTCTCGGTAAAGTATTTCCACCCTTCTTATGTTAGACTACTCCTTTCACATTTTTCCAACCATTTCAACCGTTCCATCATCAAAACACTCAAAACTAGAACAAGAAACAGAGATGAATTCCCGGATTTCCTGAAAGTCCAGGGATTTTTCAATTAAAAACTGTTACAAATTAGTTTCTTGATCGATTTCAACAATTCCAACACCAACCAATTCAGCTAATTCAGGACATCCATGCTTCCAATCATTTGTTTTAAAAATCCGCTTTTCCCAAAATTCTCAAAATTTCCAGGAATTTCCCATTGAAATGAATGGGACGTTTTTCCAAGTTGCACAATTCCCAGATTTTTCAACCCATTCAAACCTTTCCAACTTCAAAACATTCAACTCATCCTGGACACGCAAACTACCATTTTTCCACATTCAACAAATTTCCAGGAATTCTCGTTTTTGCTAACCTATTTCCACCCGTCTTAAGTTTGACTACTCCTTTCACATTTTTCAACCCATTTCAACCGTTCCATCGTCAAAACACTCAAATCTAGAACAAGGAACTAGATGAATTCCCGGGTTTCCTGAAATTCCAGGAATTTTTCAATAAAAACTGTTACTAATTCAACATTTCTTGACCGATTTCAACAATTCCAACACCAACCATTTCAAATCATTCAGAACATTCAAGTTTTTAACATCTTCCCAAAAAAAGTCCCGCTTTTCCCGAAATTCCAAAATATCCATGAAATTCCCATTGAAAAGAATGAGGCATTTTTCTAAGTCCCACAATTCCTAAATTGTTCATCCAATTCAAACTGTTCCAACTTCCACAATTCCAACATTTTTCAACCGATTCAAAATATTCCACCTTAAACATATTCCAATCATCCTGGAAATTTAAACTATATATTTTTTCCTGGTTAAAAAAAATTCCAGGAATTCCCAAAACTCCCTTTTTTTCCAAACTTTTTTTCCAACCTTTTTCTGGCGACTACTCCTTCCACATTTTTCAACCTATTTCAACTGTTCCACTGTCCAAACATTCCTATTAGTCAAGATTAAAACAGTGTTTTTTGAACTACAACATTTCCCAGTTTTCCCAAAATTCCAGGAATTTCCTAATACCATTTCTCAATTAAAAAATGTTACTACTTCAATATTCCTCCACTGATTTGAAAAATTCTACCACCAACCATTTCAACATATTCAAACCATTCACGTTTTGTACCGTTTTTCACAAAAAATTCCCACTTTTCCCTAAATTCCCATTTTTTTGTAAAATTCCCATTGAAAGCATTGGGACATATTTCAAAGTTCCCCAATTCCCACATTTCATCTGATTTAAACTTGTCTAACTTCAAAATATTCTAAAAAAGATTCCCGGATTTCCCGTGAATCGTTTTTTAGTTTTTTATATTTTCCAATTCAAAATTATTGGCCATTTTTCAAACTTCCACCATTTCCACATTTTCAACCAATTCAAACCATTCCACCTTCAACATATTCCACCCATCCTGGAAATTCAAACTATAAGTTTTTCAAGTAAAAAAATAATTCCAGGAATTCCCACCATCAAAACACTCAAACTAGAAGTAGGAACTATATGAATTGCCGGTTTTCCCGAAATTCCAGGAATTTTTCAATTAAAAACTGTTACTAATTCAACATTTCTTGACCGATTTTAACAATTCCAACACCAACCAATTCAACTCATTCAGGACATTCATGCTCCTAATCATTTTTTCTGAAAGCCCGCTTTTCCCAAAAGTCTTAAATTTCCAGAAAGTTTCCATTGAAATGAATGGGACATTTTTCCTGGTTGCACAATTCCCCAATTTTTTAACCTTTTCAAACCATTCCAACAATAACACATTCCACTCATCCCGGACATTCAAACTACCATGTTTTCACATTCAACAAATTTCCAGGAATTCCCGTTTTTTGGTAACCTATTTCCATCGTCTTAATTTTGATTACTCCTTTCACATTTTTCAACCCATTTCAACCATTCCATCGTCAAAACACTCAAATCTAGAACAAGGAACTAGATGAATTCCAGGAATTTTTTAATTAAAAACTGTTACTAATTCAACATTTCTTGACCAATGTCAACAATTCCAACTCCAACCAATTCAGCTCATTCAGGACATTTATGCTCCTAAACATTTTTTTCTAAAATCCAGTTGTTCGCAAATTTCCAGGAAGTTCCCATTGAAATGAATGAGACATTTTTCCAAGTTGCACAATTCCCAGATTTTTCAACCCATTCAAACCATTCCAACTTCAACACATTGAACTCATCCTGGAGATTCAAACTACCATTTTTCCACATTCAACAAATTTCCAAGAATTCTCGTTTTTTGGTAACCTATTTCCACCCGTCTAAAGTTCGACTACTCCTTTCACATTTTTCAACCCATTTCAAATGTTCTATCATCAGAACACTCAAATCTAGAACAAGGAACTAGATTAATTCCTGGGTTTCCTGAAATTCCAGGAAGTTTTCAATTTAAAAACTGTTACTAATTCAAAATTTGTTGACTGATTTCAACAATTCCAACACTAACCAATTCAGCTCATTCAGGACATTTATGCTCCTAATCATATTTTCCTTTCTAAATCCAGTTTTCCCAAAATTCCCAAATTTCCAGGAAGTTCCCATTGAAATGAATGAGACATTTTTCCAAGTCGCACAATTCCCACATTTTTCAACCTTTTCAAACCAGTCCAACAATAACACATTCCACTCATCCTAGACATTCTAAATAACAATTTCCCAAGTTCCAAACCACGTTTTTTTTCTAGAAATTCAAACTATTTCAACATTTAAACCATTCCAACATTCAAACTACCGTATTTCCTTGAATTGCCGCCGGGTATATAGTATGCGCCTGCCTAGAACAACTGCCGGGTCAAACTCGTTTCACAAAATAATTAGCGCATGCTTAGCATTACAGCCGGCTAAGGATTAACGCCGGGTCAAACTCGTTTCGCAAAATATTATTTTTATTAGCGCATGTCTAGAATTTCGCCAAATAATTAGCATATGCTTAGAATTTCCACAGGGTCAAACTCGTCACGTCACGATCATTTTCAAAATGGAGGAGGCTGATTTCAATCGTTTGAAATCGCATAAAGGGAAGAAGATTAAGAGCTATTCAGTAGGATTTAAGGTCCAAGCTATTGAATATGCTAAAAAGAACAGTAAGCAGCTATGTTTTATTAATATATCATAGCTGCGTGTGTCAAACATGAGTCATTAAATGACTCTCGCCTCCTGGTGGTAGAGGGCGTTAGTGATCCTTCTTGCGACTACTCGGCTGCAGAAGAAGTGACAACAAGCAGCAAGAGTGAGCAGCGATCGTTTATTTTTTCCTCTCGCTTGCACTTTTAACATGGAGGATTACATATCTAAAATAAAACCGTTTTCTAAACAGGACTTCCCATCAAAGCAGGAGGTAATAAAGGAAGATCTCCATCGAGACAGAGAGACTTTTAAAACTGAAGAAAGATAAGGAAGACTTCTGTAAACAAATTATTGATGACTTTGATCAGAAGGAGCTGTGCATGGACTTCAAAGAGCTATACCAAATAAAATGTATTATTATTATTTATTATTATTCATTTATAAGTAAAGGTAAGACCATAATAAAGTTTTTTTAATTAAATGTGCTTTTCATGATGGTATCCTTACATCACACTCAAATTCTTAAGCGCAGGCCTAAATTTACCCAGACCTTTGGTAAGTGCCGGAGTGAGAAGAGGTTTTAAATTAATTAGCGCTTCGGCGGCAATTCAAGGAAATACGGTATTCTTCCGTTTATACTACATTCCGTCAGCATTTCACTTTAACTCCAGCATTGGAGCATTTGTAGTGGAATTTCTGACTTTTATACCATATTTTGTGTCTGTTGAAGTCCTAAAAGAAAATGTGTCAACAAGCTTTAAGACAGGGGTAGGGAACCTGTGGCTCTTTTGATGACTGCATCTGGTTCTCAGATAAATCTTAGCTGAGATTGCTTAACGCGATAATTATGAATAATTTTGCTGGTAATCACAGTGCTAAAAATAATGTTCAAAATATAAAACATTCTCATGCATTTAAATCCATCCATCCGTTTTCTACCGCACCTGTTCAAGAAGTCACATTAATGGTAAGAAGTATTTTATGTCACGATGGGGGGGGGGCTTGCAGCTTGCTGCGGGGTCGTTCTCCCAGGAAGGCAGAGGGACTACTCGGGACATAGCATTTAGGTAAAAACATGATTTAATTTTAGCTAAAAAAATATACAAACAAAAATCGCTCACAGCGGAGGCACAACTTGGGCTAAGGAACAAAGGTAACGCATAAACAGACTATTAACATAAATCAAACAAAACTTACTTGGCATGGCATGAAGCATGAAACAAGTCAGCACAGGGCGACTGACTGGCAAAGACGAGCTTAAATACTGCCTCTGATTAGGGCTCGGGATGCAGGTGAGCGGGCATTTTGTCCACCAGAGACAGGTGGGCAAAATGAGTAACCAAGGAAACCAGACAAGGGAGTGGAAAAAAACAGGAACTTAAAGAGTCCAAAGGACAAAATGCACATGGCCAAACAAAAACATGATCAACAGACATGAAATTTTATTTTATTATTGGTTAGCTTCAGAATAACAATGTTATTAAAAAGAATAAGAGACTTATTATACTCTAAAAATGTTGGTCTTACCTAAAAATGCACGCATTTAGTTGTATTCAGTGTTGAAAAATATGATATGGCTCTCACGGAAATACATTTTGAAATATTTGGCTTTCATGGCTCTCTCAGCCAAAAAGGTTCCTGACCCCTGCTTTAAGAGGTCTGCTCTTTTCTTTTTTCCAATTCAGAACCAAAGGTTCATAGGTAGAGGAAAGTTGAATTTGTGGTCGCTCTAACCATTCTAAAAAATGTTATGACTGTTTGTTAAGACTAAGGGATCCACAGTTGTTTTGGAGCCAGCAGTTGCAAAACAACAAGGCCTTGACACATGAGGGAAACATATGAGAGGCCAGGAGACCAATATTTGATATAATTTGCATGATTTTGCCTGATCCTGGATTCTCTGGAGGATGTTGTCTGTCTGCATATCAATTCAATCCAACTGTTACTAATTCAACATTTCTTGACCGATTTCAACAATTCCAACACCAACCATTTCAACTCATTCAGAACATTCAAGTTTTTTAACATCTTCCCAAAAAGTCCCGCTTTTCCCGAAATTCCAAAATATCCATGAAATTCCCATTGAAAAGAATGAGGCATTTTTATTAAGTTCCACAATTCCTAAATTGTTCATCCAATTCAAACTGTTCCAACTCCAAAATTTTCAGCCTGTTTAAAAATTTAACAATTTTGAAAAATTCCCGGATTTCCAAAAATTCCCTATTTTCAGAGACATTTTCCCCATTCAAACCGATTTGTATGTTTGTAGGTGGACAAAATGAGTAACCAAGGAAACCAGACAAGGGAGTGGAAAAAAACAGGAACTTAAAGAGTCCAAAGGACAAAAGCACATGGCCAAACAAAAACATGCACCAACAGACATGACATTTTATTTTATTATTGGTTAACTTCAGAATAACAATGTTATTAAAAAGAATAAGAGACTTATTATACTCTAAAAATGTTGGTCTTAGTTAAAAATGCACGCATTTAGTTGTATTCAGTGTTGAAAAATATGATATGGCTCTCACGGAAATACATTTTGAAATATTTGGCTTTCATGGCTCTCTCAGCCAAAAAGGTTCCTGACCCCTGCTTTAAGAGGTCTGCTCTTTTCTTTTTTCCAATTCAGAACCAAAGGTTCATAGGTAGAGGAAAGCTGAATTTGTGGTCGCTCTAACCATTCTAAAAAATGTTATGACTGTTTGTTAAGACTAAGGGATCCACAGTTGTTTTGGAGCCAGCAGTTGCAAAACAACAAGGCCTTGACACATGAGGGAAACATATGAAAGGCCCGGAGACCAATATTTGATATATTTTGCATGATTTTGCCTGATCCTGGATTCTCTGGAGGATGTTGTCTGTCTGCATATCAATTCAATCCAACTCTGTACTTTTTCATATTGGGTAAATAAAACTTTTGTACTAAAACCACTTTGTTTGCAGTTTAAGCTTCGGCCCATACCACCACACATTCACGTGTAATTCCTCCAGGAATTGCCTCTTCTAGTCTTGTTTTGAGGTCTTATTTTCCAAATTGCTGCATCATGGGAATAAAGATGCGTCTGAACACACCCCCGCACAGACAGACAGACAGAGAGAGAGAGAGAGAGAGAGACTACGTTTCCAATCTCCCTCCTAAATGGTGTGAGGTGATTGCACGGGGGCTTCGGCAGTCCTTCCAATCGATCAAATGTGATAACAGACTCCATCCGGCTGGCCTTCTTCGCCGGGCCGCAATGCCCCTGTCGCTCCTTTCTCTCCATTAACCCGAGCGGCGGCGTGTCGGATCATTTCCCACTCGCCCAGCCCGCTGTTTCCCTAACACAAATCCAATAGCAGGTGTTGTGTTGTTCCCATTTATTAAAAAAGTATCGATCCCTCACAGCCTTATGAGCTGTCATTTCACCGTCCTTTTACGTCTCTGTCCGACTGTAACCCCCGCCCGTCTTCCGCCTCAGGCTCGACCAATCTCCAGTGTGACGGCGAGGGTCGCTGCGTCTGTGCCGGCGGCGTAACGGGAGACAAGTGCGACACCTGTCAAGATGGCTTCCACTCTTTGGGCCCCGGCGGCTGCAGGTGAGCGGCTCCTCCATGAGCTTCCCAGGGAGTGATGATGCTGGTGTTGTCTCGTTGACAAGTACGGAATAATTGCAAAACCCAAACTGGGAAGAATTATGGAAGAGAAACTTGGACCACGTCAGCATACATAAAACTCTAGGGTCTTAACTTGTGACTTACATAACTGAGGCGTTCCTCAAGGCAACCCTTTAAGTCCTCACCTTTTTGGTACGTACAAGTACTTTATGTGCTTTACTTTGAAAATCAACTTTTACCTTGAAAATCAGTGTATATCTTGAAACTCAATGTTAACCTTGAAAAATAGTTTTTACCCTGAAAATTTGTTTTTTCCTTGAAAATCACTTTTTCCCTTGAACATTTTATTTACCTTGAAAATCACTTTTTGCCTTGAAAATCATTTTCTACCTTAAGAAATATTTTTTGCCTTGAAAATCAGTTTTCACCTTGAAAATCAGTTTTTGCCACGAAAATTTAACTTTTACCTTAAAAATCAGTTTTTGTCCTGAAAATCTGTTTTTGCTTTGACAATCAACTTTTCCTTTGAATGTCAGTTTTTGCCTTGAAAATCAACTTTTACCTTGAAAACCAGTTTATCTCTTGAGCCTCAATGTTTACCTTGAAAAATAGTTTTTACCCTGAAAATCGATTTCTACCTTGAAAATCGACTTCTACCTTAAGAATTATTTTTTGCCTTGAAAATCAGTTTTTACCTTGAAAATCAGTTTTAGCCTTGAAAATCAACTTTTGCCTTAAAAAAATCAGTTTTTACCTTGAAAATCGTTTTTTTTTGTCTTGAAAATCAGTTTTTACCTTAACTATTGTTTGTCTTGAAAATCAGTTTTTACCTTGAAAATCAGTTTTTGTTTTGAAAGTCAAATTTTACTTTGAATATCAGTTTTTACCTTGAAAATTTGTTTTTGTTTTGAAAATCAGTTTTTACCTTGAAAATCAGTTTTTGCCTCGAAAATAAGTTTTTGCTTTGAAAATCTACTTTTACTTTGAATATCAGGTTTTACCTTGAAAATCACTTTTTGCCTTGACAATCATTTTCTACCTTAAGAATTCTTTTTTTCCTTGAAAATCAGTTTTCACCTTGAAAATCAGTTTTAGCCTTGAAAATCAACTTTTGCCTTAAAAAAAATCAGTTTTTACCTTGAAAATCGTTTTTTGTCTTGAAAATCAGTTTTTACCTTGAAAATCAGTTTTTGCTTTGAAAATCAACTTTTACTTTGAATATCAGGTTTTACCTTGAAAATCACTTTTTGCCTTGACAATCATTTTCTACCTTAAGAATTATTATTTGCCTTGAAAATCAGTTTTCACCTTGAAAATCAGTTTTAGCCTTGAAAATCAACTTTTGCCTTAAAAAAAATCAGTTTTTACCTTGAAAATCGTTTTTTGTCTTGAAAATCAGTTTTTACCTTGAAAATCAGTTTTTGCTTTGAAAATCAAATTTTACTTTGAATATCAGTTTTTACCTTGAAAATTAGTTTTTGTTTTGAAAATCAGTTTTTACCTTGAAAATCAGTTTTTGCCTGGAAAATTTAACTTACCTTAAAAATCAGTTTTTACCCTTAAAATCAGTTTTTGTCTTGAAAATCAGTTTTTGCTTTGACAATCAACTTTTCCTTTGAATATCAGTTTTTGCCTTGAAAATCAACTTTTACTTTGAAAACCAGTTTATCTCTTGAACCTCAATGTTTACCTTGAAAAATAGTTTTTACCCTGAAAATCAGTTTTTGCTTTGAACATCGTTTTCTACCTTAAGAATTATTTTTTTGCCTTGAAAATCAGTTTTTACCTTGAAAATCAGTGTTTGCCTTGAAAATCAGTTTTTGCCTTGAAAATCAACTTTTACCTTAAAAAATGTGTTTTTACCTTGAAAATAAGTTTTTACCTTGAAAATCAGTTTTTACCTTGAAAATCAGTTTTTACCTTGAAAATCAGCTTTTGCCTTGAAAATCAGCTTTTATCTTGAAAATCAGCTTTTGCCTTGAAAATCAACTTTTACCTTAAAAAATCAGTTTTTACCTTGAAAATCGGTTTTTGTCTTGAAAATCAGTTTTTACCTTAAGAATAATTTTTTGTCTTGAAAATCAGTTTTTGCTTTGAAAATCAGTTTGTGCTTTGAAATCAGTTTTTGCCTTGAAAATCAGTTTTTACCTTGAAAAACAGTTTTTACTTTGAAAATCAGTTTTTACCAAGAAAATCAGTTTTTGCCTTAAATCAGTTTTTGCTTTGAAAATTTACTTTTACTTGGAAAATCAGTTTTTACCTTGAAAATCACTTTTTGCCTCGAAAATTTAACTTTTACCTTGAAAATCGTTTTTTGTCTTGAAAATCAGTTTTTACCTTGAAAATCAGTTTTTGCTTTGAAAATCAAATTTTACTTTGAATATCAGTTTTTACCTTGAAAATTAGTTTTTGTTTTGAAAATCAGTTTTTACCTTGAAAATCAGTTTTTGCCTGGAAAATTTAACTTACCTTAAAAATCAGTTTTTACCCTTAAAATCAGTTTTTGTCTTGAAAATCAGTTTTTGCTTTGACAATCAACTTTTCCTTTGAATATCAGTTTTTGCCTTGAAAATCAACTTTTACTTTGAAAACCAGTTTATCTCTTGAACCTCAATGTTTACCTTGAAAAATAGTTTTTACCCTGAAAATCAGTTTTTGCTTTGAACATCGTTTTCTACCTTAAGAATTATTTTTTTGCCTTGAAAATCAGTTTTTACCTTGAAAATCAGTGTTTGCCTTGAAAATCAGTTTTTGCCTTGAAAATCAACTTTTACCTTAAAAAATGTGTTTTTACCTTGAAAATAAGTTTTTACCTTGAAAATCAGTTTTTACCTTGAAAATCAGTTTTTACCTTGAAAATCAGTTTTTACCTTGAAAATCAGTTTTTACCTTGAAAATCAGCTTTTGCCTTGAAAATCAGCTTTTATCTTGAAAATCAGCTTTTGCCTTGAAAATCAACTTTTACCTTAAAAAATCAGTTTTTACCTTGAAAATCGGTTTTTGTCTTGAAAATCAGTTTTTACCTTAAGAATAATTTTTTGTCTTGAAAATCAGTTTTTGCTTTGAAAATCAGTTTGTGCTTTGAAATCAGTTTTTGCCTTGAAAATCAGTTTTTACCTTGAAAATCAGTTTTTGCCTTAAATCAGTTTTTGCTTTGAAAATTAACTTTTACTTGGAAAATCAGTTTTTACCTTGAAAATCACTTTTTGCCTCGAAAATTTAACTTTTACCTTGAAAATCGTTTTTTGTCTTGAAAATCAGTTTTTACCTTGAAAATCAGTTTTTGCTTTGAAAATCAAATTTTACTTTGAATATCAGTTTTTACCTTGAAAATTAGTTTTTGTTTTGAAAATCAGTTTTTACCTTGAAAATCAGTTTTTGCCTGGAAAATTTAACTTACCTTAAAAATCAGTTTTTACCCTTAAAATCAGTTTTTGTCTTGAAAATCAGTTTTTGCTTTGACAATCAACTTTTCCTTTGAATATCAGTTTTTGCCTTGAAAATCAACTTTTACTTTGAAAACCAGTTTATCTCTTGAACCTCAATGTTTACCTTGAAAAATAGTTTTTACCCTGAAAATCAGTTTTTGCTTTGAACATCGTTTTCTACCTTAAGAATTATTTTTTTGCCTTGAAAATCAGTTTTTACCTTGAAAATCAGTGTTTGCCTTGAAAATCAGTTTTTGCCTTGAAAATCAACTTTTACCTTAAAAAATGTGTTTTTACCTTGAAAATAAGTTTTTACCTTGAAAATCAGTTTTTACCTTGAAAATCAGTTTTTACCTTGAAAATCAGCTTTTGCCTTGAAAATCAGCTTTTATCTTGAAAATCAGCTTTTGCCTTGAAAATCAACTTTTACCTTAAAAAATCAGTTTTTACCTTGAAAATCGGTTTTTGTCTTGAAAATCAGTTTTTACCTTAAGAATAATTTTTTGTCTTGAAAATCAGTTTTTGCTTTGAAAATCAGTTTGTGCTTTGAAATCAGTTTTTGCCTTGAAAATCAGTTTTTACCTTGAAAAACAGTTTTTACTTTGAAAATCAGTTTTTACCAAGAAAATCAGTTTTTGCCTTAAATCAGTTTTTGCTTTGAAAATTTACTTTTACTTGGAAAATCAGTTTTTACCTTGAAAATCACTTTTTGCCTCGAAAATTTAACTTTTACCTTGAAAATCGTTTTTTGTCTTGAAAATCAGTTTTTACCTTGAAAATCAGTTTTTGCTTTGAAAATCAAATTTTACTTTGAATATCAGTTTTTACCTTGAAAATTAGTTTTTGTTTTGAAAATCAGTTTTTACCTTGAAAATCAGTTTTTGCCTGGAAAATTTAACTTACCTTAAAAATCAGTTTTTACCCTTAAAATCAGTTTTTGTCTTGAAAATCAGTTTTTGCTTTGACAATCAACTTTTCCTTTGAATATCAGTTTTTGCCTTGAAAATCAACTTTTACTTTGAAAACCAGTTTATCTCTTGAACCTCAATGTTTACCTTGAAAAATAGTTTTTACCCTGAAAATCAGTTTTTGCTTTGAACATCGTTTTCTACCTTAAGAATTATTTTTTTGCCTTGAAAATCAGTTTTTACCTTGAAAATCAGTGTTTGCCTTGAAAATCAGTTTTTGCCTTGAAAATCAACTTTTACCTTAAAAAATGTGTTTTTACCTTGAAAATAAGTTTTTACCTTGAAAATCAGTTTTTACCTTGAAAATCAGTTTTTACCTTGAAAATCAGTTTTTACCTTGAAAATCAGTTTTTACCTTGAAAATCAGCTTTTGCCTTGAAAATCAGCTTTTATCTTGAAAATCAGCTTTTGCCTTGAAAATCAACTTTTACCTTAAAAAATCAGTTTTTACCTTGAAAATCGGTTTTTGTCTTGAAAATCAGTTTTTACCTTAAGAATAATTTTTTGTCTTGAAAATCAGTTTTTGCTTTGAAAATCAGTTTGTGCTTTGAAATCAGTTTTTGCCTTGAAAATCAGTTTTTACCTTGAAAATCAGTTTTTGCCTTAAATCAGTTTTTGCTTTGAAAATTAACTTTTACTTGGAAAATCAGTTTTTACCTTGAAAATCACTTTTTGCCTCGAAAATTTAACTTTTACCTTGAAAATCGTTTTTTGTCTTGAAAATCAGTTTTTACCTTGAAAATCAGTTTTTGCTTTGAAAATCAAATTTTACTTTGAATATCAGTTTTTACCTTGAAAATTAGTTTTTGTTTTGAAAATCAGTTTTTACCTTGAAAATCAGTTTTTGCCTGGAAAATTTAACTTACCTTAAAAATCAGTTTTTACCCTTAAAATCAGTTTTTGTCTTGAAAATCAGTTTTTGCTTTGACAATCAACTTTTCCTTTGAATATCAGTTTTTGCCTTGAAAATCAACTTTTACTTTGAAAACCAGTTTATCTCTTGAACCTCAATGTTTACCTTGAAAAATAGTTTTTACCCTGAAAATCAGTTTTTGCTTTGAACATCGTTTTCTACCTTAAGAATTATTTTTTTGCCTTGAAAATCAGTTTTTACCTTGAAAATCAGTGTTTGCCTTGAAAATCAGTTTTTGCCTTGAAAATCAACTTTTACCTTAAAAAATGTGTTTTTACCTTGAAAATAAGTTTTTACCTTGAAAATCAGTTTTTACCTTGAAAATCAGTTTTTACCTTGAAAATCAGCTTTTGCCTTGAAAATCAGCTTTTATCTTGAAAATCAGCTTTTGCCTTGAAAATCAACTTTTACCTTAAAAAATCAGTTTTTACCTTGAAAATCGGTTTTTGTCTTGAAAATCAGTTTTTACCTTAAGAATAATTTTTTGTCTTGAAAATCAGTTTTTGCTTTGAAAATCAGTTTGTGCTTTGAAATCAGTTTTTGCCTTGAAAATCAGTTTTTACCTTGAAAAACAGTTTTTACTTTGAAAATCAGTTTTTACCAAGAAAATCAGTTTTTGCCTTAAATCAGTTTTTGCTTTGAAAATTAACTTTTACTTGGAAAATCAGTTTTTACCTTGAAAATCACTTTTTGCCTCGAAAATTTAACTTTTACCTTGAAAATCAGTTTTTACCTTGAAAATCAGTTTTTACTTTGAAAATCGGTTATTACCTTAAGAATAATTTTTTGTCTTGAAAATCAGTTTTTACCTTGAAAATCGGTTTTTACCTTGAAAATCTGTTTTTACCTTAAAAATCAGTTTTTGTCTTGTAAATCAGTTTTTGCTTTGACAATCAATTTTTACTATGAATATCAGTTTTTGCCTTGAAAATCAACTTTTACCTTGAAAATCAGGTTTTACCTTGAAAATCAGGTTTTACCTTGAAAATCTGCTTTTACCTTGAAACTAAATGTTTACTTTGAAAATCCTTTTTTATCCTGAAAAAGTGTTTTTGGTCATGAGCTTTGGGTCATGACTGAAAGGATAAGATCACGGATACAAGCGGCCGAAATGAGTTTCCTGCAACGTGTGGCGGGGTTCTCCCTTAGAGATAGGGTGAGAAGCTCTGTCATCCGGGAATAACTCAAAGTAAAGCCGCTGCTCCTCCACATCGAGAGGAGCCAAATGAGGTGGTTCGGGCATCTGGTCAGGATGCCACCCGAACGCCTCCCTAGGGAGGTGCTTAGGGCACGTCCAACCGGTAGGAGGCCACGGGGAAGACCCAAGGCAAGTTGGGAAGACTATGTTTAACGGCTGGTCTGGGAACGCCTCGGGATCCCCCGGGAAGAGCTAGACGAAGTGGCTGGGGAGAGGGAAGACTGGGCTTCCCTGCTTAGGCTGCTGCCCCCGCGACCCGACCTCGGATAAGCGAAAGAAGATGGATGGATGGATGTGAAACACCCAAAGATTAGCAGCCCTAATATATATATATATATATATATACATATATATATATATATATATATATATATATATATATATATATATATATATATATATATATATATATATATATATATATATATATATATATATATATATTATATATATTTTAGCCATAGAGGAAGAAAATACATTTGTTATTATTATTATTTCTATTAGGAATAAACAAAGTGCGTCATCGCTCAAAGCGCCAACAGCGAGTGGATCTCATTTTCATATTCCCGTCTGCAGCACAAAGTTATGTCAAATACGTTTCAACATCCTCGCCATCGCCCCCCTCCTGCTGTGCTGGTGCGTGCTAGCTTCTGCTAGCGCGTGTTGCGGGATGACCTCTGCCCAAAACCTGGTTCTCCCTCCTGTGTTGCCATGGCGACCAGATCCACCTGAAATCTCAAGAGAAGACGAACGCTGCAGGGGAAAATGTTTAAAAAAAAAAAAAAAAAGAAGAAAAAAAACAACCCCACCAGAACCATATTCATATTTAATTGTATTAATTTATCTTTTATCACTGTTAATTCCTTTTGAGTCTGACCATGGATTGAATACGAAGTAGGAATTCTTCATTGTACGGTATAGTTCGGTTGGTAGAGCGGCCGTGCCAGCAACTTGATGGTTGCAGGTTCGATTCCCGCTTCCGCCATCCTAGTCACTGTCGTTGTGTCCTCGGGCAAGACACTTTACCCACCTGCTCCCGGTGCCACCCACACTGGTTTAAATGTAACTTAGATATTGGGTTTCACTATGTAAAGCGCTTTGAGTCACTAGAGAAAAGCGCTATATAAATATAATTCACTTCACTTCACAACCCAAAACTGGTGAATTTGGCACATTTTGTAAAAGGTAAATAAAAAAAAAATATAATGATTTGCAAATCCTTTTCAACTTATCCATCCATCCTTCCATTTTCTACCGTTTATTCCCTTTGGGGTCGTAGGGGGCGCTAGTGCCTATCTCAGCTACAGTCGGGCGGAAGGCGTTGTACACCCTGGACAAGTCGCCACCTCATCGCAGGGCCAACACAGATAGACAGACCACATTCACATTCATATGTATATATGTATATATGTGTATATGTATATATGTTTATACTGTATATATATGTATATATATATATATATATACAAACTCCGTTTCCATATGAGTTGGGAAATTGTGTTAGATGTAAATATAAACGGAATACAATGATTTGCAAATCCTTCTCAACCCATATTCAATTGAATGCACTACAAAGACAAGATTTTTGATGTTCAAACTCATGCACTTTAATTTTTCGGCAAATAATAATTAACTTAAAATTTCATGGCTGTAACATGTGCCAAAGTAGTTGGGAAAGGGCATGTTCACCACTGTGTTACATCACCTTTTCTTTTAACAACACTCAATAAACGTTTGGGAACTGAGGAAACTAATTGTTGAAGCTCTGAAAGTGGAATACTCTCCCATTCTTGCTTGATGTACAGCTTGAGTTGTTTAACAGTCCGAGGTCTTGTTGGCGTATTTTACGTTTCATAATGCGCCGCACATTTTCGATGGGAGACAGGTTTGGACTGCAGGCGGGCCAGGAAAGTACCCGCAGTCTTTTACTACGGATCCACACTGTTGATGTGTGGCTTGGCATTGTTTTGCTGAAATAAGCAGGGGCGTCCATGATAGCATTGCTTGGATGACAACATATGTTGTTCCAAAACCTGTATGGACCATTTAGCATTAATTAGATGTGTAAGTTACCCATGCCTTGGGCACTAATACACCCCCATACCATCACAGATGCTGGCTTTTGAACTTTGTGCCTATAACAATCTGGGTGGTTATTTTCCTCTTAGTTCCGGAGGACACCACGTCCACAGTTTCTAAATATAATTTGAAATGTGGACTTGTCAGACCACAGAACATTTTTCCACTTTGCATCAGTCCATCTTAGATGAGCTCGGGCCCAGCAAAGCCGGCAGCGTTCCTGGGTGTTGTTGATAAATGGCTTTCGCTTTGCATAGTAGAGTTTTAACTCGCACTTACAGATGTAGCGACCATCTGTAGTTACTGACGGTGGTTTTATGAAGTGTTCCTGAGCCCATATGGCGATATCCTTTACACACTGATGCCGGTTTTTGATGCAGTACCGCATGAGGGCTCAAAAGTCCGTAATATCATCGCTTACGTGGAGTGATTTCTCCAGATTCTCTGAACTTTTTGACGATTTTACAGACCGTAGATGGTAAAATCCCTAAATTCCTTGCAATAGTTCGTTGAGAAATGTTGTTCTAAAACATTTCGGCAATTTACTTACAAATTGGTGAGCCTAACCCCATCCTTGTTTGTGAATTACTTAGCATTTCATGGAAGCTGCTTTTATACCCAATCATGGCACCCACCTGTTCCCAATTAGCCTGCACACCTGTGGGATGTTCCAAATAAGTGTTTGATGAGCATTCCTCAAACTTAATTAGTGTTTATTGCCACATTTCCCAACTTCTTTGTCACGCGTTGCTGGCATCAAATTATAAAGTTAATGATTATTTGCACAAAAAAAAAATGTTTATCAGTTTGAACATCAAATATGTTGTCTTTGTAGCATATTCAACTGAATATGGGTTGAAAATAATTTGCAAATTCCGTTTAAATATACATCTAACACAATTTCCCAACTCATATGGAAACAGGGTTTGTATATGTATACATATATATATATATATATATATATATATATATATATATATATATATATATATATATATATGTTTGTGTATGTAAATATATTTGTATGTATGTAAGTATGTTTGTTATTTTTCCATCCTATATCAAATAAAGCCATGGATGGATTAAATAAGGGTTTAAGAAATAAAAAGAAGAATCCACAGTTAGCACCAATTTTCGCATTTAATCATCATTGATCACAAACTACTGCACACATCAGGTTTGCACTACCTGATGGCCATTTATTTCAGACACACACACACACACACACACACACACACACACACACACACACACACACACTCACACACACACACACACACACAGTTTTCCATCATAGACGCTGCAGAATCAGGCGGCTGAGCACCAGTGTGAATTATTCAGCCCAGCGGAGCAGAAACAAGAGGAGACGCTTTGCTGGGAGATAATTAAATTATTTGCAATAACGCCTCATTATAATTAGATTTGCTGTTCCAAACAAAAGCAATCAATCACACACACACGCACACACTTCACTCCTTTTTTTTTTTTTTTTTTTTTTTTTTCCGTTTTGACGCGGCTCACCGCCAAAAGACCTGGCACGCGTTCTGAACCCCTGACTCCCTGTCCTTTCGCAGGCCGTGCCGGTGCGCCCCCGCTGGGAGTGTCGGCGTGTGCTCGCCGCTGGACGGCCGCTGTGGCTGCAAGGCCAACGTGGAGGGAGGGAGCTGCGGCAGGTACAGTAAAGCCCCGCCCCTGCGTGTCCCTTTCTCGGTTGCCACGGCGACACTGTTGCTAGCATAACGCCAGCACTTTCAAGCTCGTGTGATGAGTGATGGAATAGAAACGGTTCCAGCAAGGCCGTCTCGTGAAGCCGTTTGATTGTAACATTTGACACATGTTTAAGTGTCAAGCGGGTGCTTCATTTTAACATAGCACACACAGGAGGTTGCCTACAGCCACGGCTGTTAATGTGGCTTCTGTAGGCCGCTGCAGAAGCCACTGATTGTTTTTGTGATTGCAAATCCATCCAAAACAATAAACAAATACAAGGCGCACTCAAACGGAATGTAGAACAAACACAAGGCGCACTCGTACGGAGTGGGAAACAAACCTAGGACGCACTGAAACGAAGTGGGGAACAAACACAAGGCGCACTAAAACAGAGTGTGGAACAGACAAGACACACTCAAACAAAATGGGGAACAAACACAAGGCACACTCAAACGGAGTGGGGACCAAACAAAGGACACACTCAAACGGAGTGTGGAACAAACAAAGGACACACTCAAACGGAGTGTGGAACAAACAAAGGACACACTCAAACGGAGAGTGGAACAAACAAGGCACACTTGAACAGAGTGAGAAACAAACACGAGGCGCACTCACAAGGAATGGGGAACAAACACAAGACGCACTCAAACAGAATGGGGAACAAACACAAGGCACACTCATGGAGTGGGAAACAATTCTAAGACGCACTGAAACGAAGTGGGAAACAAACACAAGGCGCACTGAAACGAAGTGGGAAACAAACACAAGGCGCACTCAAACGGAGTGTGGAACAAACAAGGCACACTCAAACAAAATGGGGAACAAACACGAGGCGCACTCAAACGGAGTGCGGACCAAACAAAGGACACACTCAAACGGAGTGCGGACCAAACAAAGAACACACTCAAACGGAGTGCGGAACAAACAAGGCACACTTGAACGGAGTGAGAAACAAACACGAGGCGCACTCAAAAGGAATGGGGAACAAACACAAAGCGCATTCAAGCGGAATGGGGAACAAACACAAGACGCACTCATATAGAGTGGGGAACACACACAAGGCACACTCAAACGGACTGGGAATAAAACAAGGCGCACTTAAACGGAGTGGGGATCAAACAAAGGACATACTTAAACGGAATGAGGAACAAACACAAGCGACACTCGAACGGAATGGGGAACAAACACAAGGCGCACTCAAACGGAATGGGGAACAAACACAAGACACACTCATACGGAGTGGGGAACAAACAAAGGATGCACTCAAATGGAGTGGGGAACAAACACAAGGTGCATTTAGACAGAGTGGGGAACAAACAAAAGATTGCACCCAAAGAAGTGGGGAACAAACACGAGGCGCACTCAAACGGAGTGGGGAACAAACAAAGGATGCACTCAAACGGAGTGGTAAAATCCGCTACACAACAGTACCAACCTGGAGCCAAGTAAGGTAAGTGCTAAACCAGCAGGAATAATGATCACAAAGGGAGCCAAGTGATGGGAATGGTCCTTGGAGCGAAGTGAACCGCTGACATTAACCGACCTATGACCGTCTGCAGACCCTAAAAAAGACTAATTACTGACAAAAGTCAATGAATAAAACCAAGCTGGAGTCGTTACCTTTACTCATCTCAGAGATTCATACCATCCCAAGCTGTCATACGAGTGTAAAAATACGTGCTGAGGGTGAAAATGAGTTTATTGTATAGCGATGGCAGTTTTAAAGCTTTGGATGTAAAAATATTTTTAACACTTGCTGTTAACACGGATGTTCCTTTTAGCTGGGAGCGTCAACTGGGGGATCAACACAATTTGTACGACGTCATCCACTAAGTTAGGTGGCAAAACGTGTGTGTGTGTGTGTGTGTGTGTGTGTGTGTGTGTGTGTGTGTTCTGGCAATGCTTACTTAATGGGGACAATGCTCTGTTTACACTTTTAGGGGACTTCTGACGGTATGGGGACCAAAAAACAGGTCCGTCAAGCAGTGGTCCCCAACCACCGGGCTCGATTGATACCAGGCCGCAGAAGAATTGTTTATCCATTTAAAAAAAAATATATATATATATATATATATATATATATATATTTATTTATTTTTACATTTATTAAATCAACATAAAAAACGCAAAATACACTTACAATTTGTGGACCCAAAAAAAAAGGGAAACCTTTTGAAACGATAGTAAGATCCATTCTGAAGATGCCTAAGTGATTTTTAAGCTTTGGCCCATTTTTAATCTGATCTTTTATTTTTTTTTAAATGGTCCTCAGTATTCCCGAAAATGTGTGTAAATTATGCAAAATTATTCAAATTTGGTCCCCATGAACCATATTAACTCTTTTTCCCCAGGGTCCCCAGTAAGTATGATCACCACATTACTTCATCAATCCAGAGATTTAAAGATGTGTATGAGCTAACTGGGCAGTGGCCATTTTACCTATTTTTTTTAGGCCTCCACAACCTGTAGAAAGGGTGGTCCCCACAAGTTCTGATCAAAAACTTGATCCCCATTCCAAATGACTGTGTGTGTGTGTGTGTGTGTGTGTGTGTGTGTGTGTGTGTGTGTGTGTGTGTGTGTGTGTGTGTGTGTGTGTGTGTGTGTGTGTGTGTGTGTGTGTGTGTGTGTGTGTGTGTGTGTGTGTGTGTGTGTGTGTGTGTGTGTGTGTGTGTGTGTGTGTGTGTGTGTGTGTGTGTGTGTGTGTGTGTGTGTGTGCAGATGCAAGCCAGGCTTTTTCAACCTGCAAGAAATCAACCCGGTGGGCTGCCAGCCGTGTTTCTGCTGGGGCCACTCGCTGGCGTGCTCCTCGTCTGATCTTTTTGTCGCTGTCAACATCACTTCAGATTTCACGGAAGGTAAACCTTCTGGCCGAACATATTTTTTTTTAATGAAGTTTAATGTTTGTGGGGTTTTTTTGGGGTTTTTTTTTTAGGTCTGCAGGCTCCAGTGCAGCATAGCAATCAATGACGGGCTCCTGCTAGGTTAGGCTGCCGGTAATCTACGTACTGGCTACGCTACTTGTAAACTTAATACGAGTGTGCAATATGCTAATGCTAGGCTAGGCCACTGGTAAACTTTGTACTAAATGCTAAGCTAGAATACTTGTAAAATGAATACTAGAGTGTAACAGAGTTTTTACCATGAATTGATTTACGTGGACCCCGATTTAAACAAGTTGAAAAACGTATTCGGGTGTTGCCATTTAGTGGTCAATTGTACGGAATATGTACTGTACTGTGTAATCTACTAATAAAAGTTTCAATCAATCAATTAATCAAACAGGCTAATGTTAGTCTGCGCTACTATTGAACCATTGTGTGAGAGGCTACCCTAGGCTAATGGTAAACCTAGTACTGGTGTGTAAAAGGCTAATGCTAGGCAAGGCTAAGACCGACTTAGATCTGGCGTGTAACAAGCTAAGGCTAGGCTACGCTACTGGTTAACCTAATACTGGTGTGTAACAGGCTAATGCTAGGCTAAGCCACTGGTAGGCTAAGGCTAAGACCGACTTAGACCTAGTGAGTAACAAGCTAATGCTAGGCTAAGCCTCTGGTGAACTTTGCACTAGAGTGTAACAGGATAATGCTAGCCTACAATACTTGTGAACCCGTGTGTTACAGGCTAATGCTAAACGTATTGCTGGTGTGGAGAACGCTAATGCTAGGCCAGGATAAGACCGACTTAGACCGAGTGTGGAACAAGCTAAGGCTAGGCTACACTACTGGTAAACTTAATACTAGTGTGTAACAGGCTAATGCTAGGCTCGGGTTCTGGTGACCTTTGTACTACGCTACTTGTGAACCAGTGTGTTACAGGCTAATGCTAGACTAGTAGTAACGGTTGACCCAGTGAGTGACAGGCTACGCTAGGCTAATGATAAACTTTGTTCTGTTGTGTAAAAGGCTAATGCTAGACTAGACTAAGACCGACTTAGACCTAGTGTGTAACAGGCTCATGCTAGGCTAGGCCTCTGGTAAACTTTGTACTAGAGTGTAACAGGCTAATATTGGCCTACGTTACTTGTGAACCCCTGTGTTACAGGCTAATGCTAAACTTAGTGCTGGTGTGTAAAAAGGCTAATGCTAGGCAAGGTTAAGACCGACTTAGACCTAGTGTGTAACAAGCTAAGGCTAGGCTACGCTACTGGAAAAACTTAAAACTAGTGTGTAACAGGCTAATGCCTCTGGTGAACTTTGTACTAGAGTGTAACATGTTCATGCTAGCCTACACTACCTGTGAACCAGTGTGTTACAGGCTAATGCTAAACTTAGTGCTGGTGTGTAAAAGGCTAATGCTAGGCAAGGTTAAGACCGACTTAGACCTAGTGTGTAACAAGCTAAGGCTAGGCTACACTACTGGAAAAACTTAAAACTAGTGTGTAACAGGCTAATGCCTCTGGTGAACTTTGTACTAGAGTGTAACAGGTTAATGCTAGCCTACACTACTTGTGAACCAGTGTGTTACAGGCTAATGCTAAACTTAGTACTGGTGCGTAAAAGGCTAATGCTAGGCAAGGTTAAGACCGACTTAGTGTGTAACAAGCTAAGGCTAGGCTACGCTACTGGAAAAACTTAAAATTAGTGTGTAACAGGCTAATGCCTCTGGTGAACTTTGTACTAGAGTGTTCCAGGTTAATTCTAGCCTACACTACTTGTGAACCAGTGTGTTACAGGCTATTGTTAGGCAAATAGTAAAGGTTGACCGAGTGTGTAACATATTAATGGAAAACTGCTACTGGTGTGTATCAAGCTAATGCTAGGCTAGGCTACTGGTAAACTTAATACTAGTGTGTAACAGGCTAATGCTAGTCTACGGTACTTGTGAACTCGTGTGTTACAGGCTAATGCTAGGCTGGTAGTCAAAGTTGACCCAGTGTGTAACAGGCTACACTAGGCTAATTGTAAACTTAGTACTGGTATGTAACAGGCTAATGCTAGGCTAAGCTAATGGTAAAGTTAAAACCAGTGTGTAACAGGCTAATGCTAGGCTAAGCTAATGGTAAACTTAATACCAGCGTGTAACAGGCTAATGCTAGGCTAGGCTACTGGTAAACTTAATACTAGTGTGTAACAGGCTAATGCTAGTCTACGGTACTTGTGAACTCTTGTGTTACAGGCTAATGCTAGGCTGGTAGTCAAAGTTGACCCAGTGTGTAACAGGCTACACTAGGCTAATTGTAAACTTAGTACTGGTATGTAACAGGCTAATGCTAGGCTAAGCTAATGGTAAAGTTAAAACCAGTGTGTAACAGGCTAATGCTACGCTAAGCTTATGGTAAACTTAATACCAGCGTGTAACAGGCTAATGCTAGGGTAGGCTCCTGGTAAATGTGTATTGGTATATTATAGGTTAATGCCGAGCTATGCTACTGGTAAACGTAGCCTGGTGGTAGAGGGCTAAGATAGTCTTCTTGTAAACATTGAGATTCTGCCATCTTGTTCTTCATTTGAGCTCAAATAAAAAATGAGTGTTGATCAGCTGCTGTCTACTTTGGTCCAGATCAGGACGGCTGGCTGGGCCAGTTCTCCGGCGGGCGCCATTCCCCCCTGCTGTGGAAGGAGGGTGAGGTGTACTTACTACCTCTCTCTGAAGACGACCTGGGAGTTTACAGAGCCCCCGGTGAGTGTGACAACATTATACATAAGAACATTCATTTAAATAATAGGCTCCAGCATCCCCCGCCACCCCAAAAGAGACAAGCGATAGAAAATGGATAGAAGCAAATTAAATGTATGAAGTTTTTACGTGTTAACCTAATCAGGAAAATATTTACAGAACGTTTTTTAGCTGAAACTAAAATCATTAGGAGAATTTTGAATATTCTCTTATTTATTGATATTCTTACATTTTATTTATATACTTACATTTTATTCAATCAATCAATCAATCAATGTTTACTTATATAGCCCTAAATCATTAGTGTCTCAAAGGGCTGCACAAACCACTACGACATCCTCGGTAGGCCCACATAAGGGCAAGGAAAACTCACACCCAGTGGGACATCGGTGACAATAATGACCCAGTGGGACGTCGGTGACAATGATGACTATGAGAACATGATACTGTGAAAGATCAATCCATAATGGATCCAACACAGTCGCGAGAGTCCAGTCCAAAGCGGATCCAACACAGCAGCGAGAGTCCCGTTCACAGCGGAGCCAGCAGGAAACCATCCCAAGAGGAGGCTGATCAGCAGCGCAGAGATGTCCCCAGCCGATACACAGGCGAGCAGTACATGGCCACCGGATCGGACCGGACTCCCTCCACAAAGGAGAGTGGGACATAGAAGAAAAAGAAAAGAAACGGCAGATCAACTGGTCTGAAAAGGGAGTCTATTTAAAGGCTAGAGCATACAAATGAGTTTTAAGGTGAGACTTAAATGCTTCTACTGAGGTAGCATCTCGAACTGTTACCGGGAGGGCATTCCAGAGTGCTGGAGCCCGAAATGAAAAAGCTCGACAGCCCGCAGACTTTTTTTGGGCTTTGGGGATCACTAATAAGCCGGAGTCCTTTGAACGCAGATTTCTTGCCGGGACATATGGTACAATACAATCGGCAAGATAGGATGGAGCTAGACCGTGTAGTATTTTATACGTAAGTAGTAAAACCTTAAAGTCACATCTTAAGTGCACAGGAAGCCAGTGCAGGTGAGCCAGTACAGGCGTAATGTGATCAAACTTTCTTGTTCTTGTCAAAAGTCTAGCAGCCGCATTTTGTACCAACTGTAATCTTTTAATGCTAGACATGGGGAGACCCGAAAATAATACGTTACAGTAATCGAGGCGAGACGTAACAAACGCATGGATAATGATCTCAGCGTCTTTAGTGGACAGAATGGAGCGAATTTTAGCGATATTGCGGAGATGAAAGAAGGCCGTTTTAGTAACGCTTTTAATGTGTGCCTCAAAGGAGAGAGTTGGGTCGAAGATAATACCCAGATTCTTTACCGTGTCGCCTTGTTTAATTGTTTGGTTGTCAAATGTTAGAGTTGTATTATTAAATAGAGTTCGGTGTCTAGCAGGACCGATAATCAGCATTTCCGTTTTTTTGGCGTTGAGTTGCAAAAAGTTAGTGGACATCCATTGTTTAATTTCATTAAGACACGCCTCCAGCTGACTACAATCCGGCGTGTTGGTCAGCTTTCGGGGCATGTAGAGTTGGGTGTCATCAGCATAACAGTGAAAGCTAACACCGTATTTGCGTATGATGTCACCTAGCGGCAGCATGTAGATGCTGAAGAGTGCAGGGCCAAGGACCGAACCCTGGGGAACTCCACACGTTACCTTAACGTAGTCCGAGGTCACATTGTTATGGGAGACACACTGCATCCTATCAGTAAGATAAGAGTTAAACCAAGACAGGGCTAAGTCTGACATACCAATTCGCGTTTTGATACGTTCTACTAAAATATTATGATCGACAGTATCGAAAGCAGCGCTAAGATCGAGGAGCAGCAACATAGATGACGCATCAGAATCCATCGTTAGCAATAGATCATTAGTCATTTTTGCGAGGGCTGTCTCTGTCGAGTGATTTGCCCTGAAACCGGATTGAAAGGTTTCACATAGATTGTTAGACGCTAAGTGTTCATTTAACTGCTCCGCAACAATTTTTTCGAGGATTTTTGAAATAAAGGGAAGGTGAGACACCGGTCGGTAGTTTACCATGAGGTCAGGATCGAGGTTAGGTCTTCTAAGAAGAGGATGAATAACCGCTTTTTTGAATGCTAGGGGAACAGTGCCCGAGGAAAGTGATAAGTTTATAATATTTAGCACTGATGGACCTAATAATACAAAGAGCTCCTTGATCAGTTTCCCAGGAAGAGGGTCAAGTAAACATGTTGTTTGTTTTATTCCATTTACACGTTGTAACAATTCCTCTAATGTTATTTCCTCAAAACGAGAGAAACTATTTTGGAGGGCAGTATCCGCCGTATATACAATCGTGTCAGTGTTAATAGAACCCCGTTGTAGCTGGGACGCATTGTCTTTAATCTCCTTTCTAATGACTTCAATTTTCTTACTAAAGAATTGCATAAAGTCATCAGCTGAGTGGGTGGAGCTACTGGAAGGAGTCCCTTGTTGGGTTAGCGATGCTACCGTACTAAACAAAAATTTAGGATCGTTTTTATTACGGTGGATGAGATTTGAGTAATAATTAGCTTTAGCTAAGGTAAGCATGCGTTTATAAGTTATTAAACCATCACTAAATGCTTGATGGTGCACCTCAAGTTTAGTCGTGCGCCATTTGCGTTCCAGCTTTCTGCATAATAATTTCTGAGCTCTAGTTTTTTCTGTAATCCACGGGGTGCGCTTTTTTGGAGCCTTTTTTAACTTTAGCGGTGCTACGTTATCAATGGTTTCGCGCAGGGCGTCGTTAAAGTTGTTAGTGAGGTTATCAATAGAGCCCACATACTTTGGGAATGGTGCCATTACCGACGGCAGTAGGTCAGCAAGAGTTGTCGTTGTGGCCGTATTAATGTTGCGGCTGCTATAGCAGTTATTATTATTATTAGTTTGACGAACATGCGTCTGAACCTCGAATTTTATAAGGTAATGATCGGACAATACTTTAGTATACGGGAGTATCGTAACTTTGGAAGCGGTGATACCCCTGACAAGCACTAGGTCTATCGTATTACTGTTGCGATGCGTGGGTTCATTTATTATTTGTGTGAGACCACAGCTATCAATTATAGTCTGGAGCGCTACGCACGGTGGGTCCGATGGGGTATTCATATGGATATTAAAGTCCCCCATTATGATTATATTATCGGCGTGTGTCACTAGATCAGCAACGAACTCTGAGAATTCATTGATAAAGTCCGAACAGGGCCCTGGGGGGCAGTAGATAACAGCCAGGTGTAGAGGCAGCGGTGTGACAGACCTCATAGTAAGCACCTCAAACGATTTATATTTATTATTTATGTTAGGACTAAGGTTAAAATTTTCGTTGTATATTAGTGCGACCCCCCCACCCCTTTTAAGCGGACGGGCAATATGCGCATGTGTAAAGTTAGGAGGACATGCCTCATTTAGCGCAAAAAAGTCGTTTGGTTTAAGCCAGGTTTCACTGAGACCGATGACGTTAAGATTGTTGTCTCTGATGATATCATTAACTAACAACGTTTTGGGAGACAATGATCTTATGTTTAAAAAACCTATATTATAGGTAGTGGCCTGTTTTAGGGAATTTTTGATCAAATTATCCGTAGTAGCAATATTAATAATGTTGTGTTTATTATGCCCAGTGCATTCAGTATAATTACGACCATATCTAGGAATTGATACGACGGGAATGTTCCGATTGTTTGATTGTTGCTTTGATAAACTGCACACATCATGGTTAGCCTCCTCAGTAACGGGGATTTTCCGATTGTTTGTTTGTTGCTTTGATAAACTGCACGCATCATAGTTAGCCACCTCAGTAAAACACATGTACAACTCTGAAACACTCAAAGCAGAAAAAACTTGTTCTAATTTAACTGACTCCTTACCCAGACCAGTAGTCTCGCATCCTTTATTTAAATCCGTCTTCAGGGTGGAGGGAAGTGGTGTTCTGTGGGGATTAGCCTTCTGCTTTGTTTTTAGCCCCGCTCGACATCCGCGTTTCCGATCACACCGCTGGCGTCTGCTCCGTAGACGGCCCCCGCTGCTACTAGACTCCGCTGCTTCACAGGCCGCTGGATGTAGCCGCCGACGTATTCCCATGCTAGTTAGCACGGTTAGCACGCACGCGTCTATCAGTCCAAAACGGCCCGATATGTCCATATCCAGAAGTGTCTGGCGGTCGTACGTGATCACGGAGTGACCACGATGCGAGCCAGCCATGAAGTCTGCAGAACTGTCCGGCATTTCCGCCAAATGTTCCATCTTTAGCAAGAGCACCGCAGTGTCGCAGCCCGTCCGGGCGCCGCCATCTTGCTATTGATATACTTATCTTTATTTATTTACATTTATTGATGTACTTACCTTTATGTACGTATATTAATATACTTACCTTTATTTATAAAAATGTATTGATATACTTACCTTTATAAATATACATATATTGATATACTTACCTTTATTTATAAACATGTATTGATATACTTACCTTTATAAATATACATTTATTGATATACTTCCCTTTATTTATAAACATGTATTGATATACTTACCTTTATAAACATGTATTGATATACTTACCTTTATAAATATACATTTATTGATATACTTCCCTTTATTTATAAACATGTATTGATATACTTACCTTTATAAACATGTATTGATGTACTCACTTTTATTTATATACATTTATTGATATACTTCCCTTTATTTATATACATGTATTGATATATACCAGTTGTATATATTTATTCATAAATGTACCTTTATTTATATACATGTACTTATATACTTACATTTTATTGATGTACTTACCCTTATTTATATGCATACATTGATATACTTACCTTTATTTATGTACATTTGATATACTTACCTTTATCTATATACATATATTGACATACTTACCTTTATTTTTATACATATATGGATATACTTAACTTTATTTGTATACATGTATTGATGTACTCACTTTTATTTATATACATTTATTGATATACTTACCTTTATTTACATACATATATTGATATACTTACACTTATTTATATACATTTATTGATATGCAGTACTTACCTTTATTTATATACATGAATGACATACTTAGCTTTATTTGCATACATATATTGATATACTTACCCTTATTTATATACATTTATTGATCTACAGTACTTACCTTTATTTATATAGATGAATTGATATACTTACCTTTATCTATGTGCATGTATTGATATACTTACCTTTATGTATATACTTATATTGATACTTACCTTTATTTATATACATTTATCGATATACTTACCTTTATTTATATACATTTATTGATATAATTACCTTTGTTTATATACATTTATTGATATACTTACCTTTATATATATACACATATTGGTATACATATCTTTATTTATATACATTTATTGATGTACTTACCTATATTTACATACATGTATTGATATATTTACCTTTTCTTTTCTCTGGGGTATTTATGTAATTGTAATATTGTGTTCTCTGTTTACTGTGGAAACTTCATGAAAAAACATCTTTGTGTGTTGGACTGTCTGATACTGTATTTGATATCAGTAGTAGCACACATCAGTAGTCTGATGTTGATATTTGATATCAGTAGTAGAACACATATCAGTAATTAGTTAATATCCTGCTGCTTGTTCTTCTTTGCTGGCAGGTGGCAACTATTTCTTTTCATTCAGTGGCGGCTATTTCTTCTTTGTTGGTGGCAACTATTTCTTCCTAAATGGTGGCAGCTATTTATTGATTGGTAGCATCTATTTGTTCTTCGTTGATAGCAGCTATTTCTTCTTCAAAGTTGGTGTATATTTCATCTTGTTTTTGTAGCAGCTATTTCTTCTTCAATCGTGGCGGCTATTTCACCTTATTTGGTAGCAGCTATTTCTTCTTTGTTGGTAGCAGCAATATCTTCTTCTATGGTGGCGGCTATTTGTCTTTTTTGCGAGCAGCTATTTGTTCTTTGTTGGTATCATCTATTTCTTCTCATTTGGTGGCGGCTATTTCTTCTTCTATGGTGGCGGCTATGTCTTTTTCTTTGCGAGCAGCTATTTTTCCTTTGTTGGTAGCATCTTTTTCTTCTCATTTGGTGGCGGGTGTTTCTTCTTCAGTGGTGGCCGCTATTTCACCTTCTTTGGTAGCAGCTATCTCTTTTTCAATGGTGGTGGCTATTTCACCTTCTTTGGTAGCAGTTATTTCTTCTTTGTTGGTAGCAGCAATTTCTTCTTCTATGGTGGCGGCTATTCCTTTTTATTTGCGAGCAGCTATTTCTTCTTTGTTGGTAGCATCTTTTTCTTCTCATTTGGTGGCGGCTGTTTCTTCTTCAGTGGTGGCCGCTATTTCACCTTCTTTGGTAGCAGCTATCTCTTTTTCAATGGTGGTGGCTATTTCACCTTCTTTGATAGCAGCTATTTCTTCTTCATTGGTAACAGCAATTTCTTCTTCTATGGTGGCGGCTATTTATTTTTATTTGCGAGCAGCTATTTGTTCTTCGTTGGTATCATCTATTTCTTCTCATTTGGTGGCGGCTATTTCTTCTTCTATGGTGGCGGCTATGTCTTTTTCTTTGCGAGCAGCTATTTCTCCTTTGTTGGTAGCATCTTTTTCTTCTCATTTGGTGGCGCCTGTTTCTTCTTCAGTGGTGGCCGCTTTTTCACCTTCTTTGGTAGCAGCTATCTCTTTTTCAATGGTGGTGGCTATTTCACCTTCTTTGGTAGCAGCTATTTCTTCTTTGTTGGTAGCAGCAATTTCTTCTTCTGTGGTGGCGGCTATTCCTTTTTATTTGCGAGCAGCTATTTGTTCTTCGTTGGCATCATCTATTTCTTCTCATTTGGTTGCGGCTGTTTCTTCTTCTATGTTGGCGGCTATGTATTTGTCTTTGCGAGCAGCTATTTCTTCTTTGTTGGTAGCATCCTTTTCTTCTCATTTGGTGGCGGCTGTTTCTTCTTTAGTGGTGGCCGCTATTTCACCTTCTTTGGTAGCAGCTATCTCTTTTTCAATGGTGGTGGCTAGTTCACCTTCGTTGGTAGCAGCTATTTCTTCTTTGTTGGTAGCAGCAATTTCTTCTTCTATGGTAGCGGCTATTCCTTTTTATTTGCGAGCAGCTATTTTTTCTTCGTTAGAAAGCATCTATTTCTTCTCATTTGGTTGCGGCTGTTTCTTCTTCTATGTTGGCGGCTATGTCTTTTTCTTTGCAAGCAGCTATTTCTTCTTTGTTGGTAGCATCTTTTTCTTCTCATTTGGTGGCGGCTGTTTCTTCTTTAGTGGTGGCCGCTATTTCACCTTCTTTGGTAGCAGCTACTCCTCTCTGAGCTGCTACCTTACCGTGGTAGAGGAGTTTGCGTGTCCCAATGATCCTAGGAGCTATGTTGTCTGGGGGTTTTCATGCCCCCTGGTAGGGTCTCCCAAGACAAACAGGTCCTAGGTGAGTGATCAGACAAAGAGCAGCTCAAAGACTTCTATGGAATTACAACGAAATGAACCCAGATTTCCCTCGCCCGGACGTGGGTCACCGGGGCCCCGCTCTGGAGCCAGGCCCGGAGTTGGGGCACGATGGCGAGCGCCTGGTGGTCGGGCCTGTTCCCATGGGGCCCGGCCGGGCACAGCCCGAAGAGGCAACGTGGGTCATCCCTCCAATGGGCTCACCACTCATAGGAGGGGCCATAGAGGCTGGGTGCATTGTGAGCTGGGCGGCAGCCGAAGGCAGGGCACTTGGCGGTCCGATCCTCGGCTACAGAAGCTAGCTCTTGGGACGTGGAACGTCACCTCACTGGGGGGGAAGGAGCCTGAGCTAGTGCGCGAGGTAGAGAAGTTCCGGCTGGATATAGTCGGACTCACCTCGACGCACAGCAAGGGCTCTGGAACCAGTTCTCTCGAGAGGGACTGGACCCTCTTCCACTCTGGCGTTGCCGGCAGTGAGAGGCGACGGGCTGGGGTGGCAATTCTGGTTGCCCCCCGGCTCAAAGCCTGTACGTTTGAGTTCAACCCAGTGGACGAGAGGGTAGCTTCCCTTCGCCTTCGGGTGGGGGGACGGGTCCTGACTGTTGTTTGTGCTTACGCACCAAACAGCAGTTCAGAATACCCACCCTTTTTGGGTACACTCGAGGGAGTACTGGAAAGTGCTCCTCCGGGTGATTCCCTTGTCCTACTGGGAGACTTCAACGCTCATGTTGGCAACGACAGTGAAACCTGGAGAGGCGTGATTGGGAAGAATGGTCGCCCGGATCTAAACCCGAGTGGTGTTTTGTTGTTGGACTTTTGTGCTCGTCACAGTTTGTCGATAACAAACACCATGTTCAAACATAAGGGTGTCCATATGTGCACTTGGCACCAGGACACCCTAGGCCGCAGTTCCATGATCGACTTTGTAGTTGTGTCATCGGATTTACGGCCTTATGTTTTGGACACTCGGGTGAAGAGAGGGGCGGAGCTTTCTACCGATCACCACCTGGTGGTGAGTTGGCTGCGATGGTGGGGGAGGATGCCGGACAGACCTGGCAGGCCCAAGCGCATTGTGAGGGTCTGCTGGGAACGTCTGGCAGAGTCTCCTGTCAGAGAGAGTTTCAATTCACACCTCCGGGAGAACTTTGAACATGTCACGAGGGAGGTGCGGGACATTGAGTCCGAGTGGACCATGTTCCGAACCTCTATTGTCGAGGCGGCTGATTGGAGCTGTGGCCGCAAAGTTGTTGGTGCCTGTCGTGGCGGTAATCCCAGAACCCGTTGGTGGACACCAGCAGTGAGGGATGCCGTCAAGCTGAAGAAGGAGTCCTATCGGGTTCTTTTGGCTCATAGGACTCCGGAGGCAGTGGACGGGTACCGACGGGCCAAGCGGTGTGCAGCTTTAGCGGTCGCGGAGGCAAAAACTCGGACATGGGAAGAGTTCGGGGAAGCCATGGAAAACGACTTCCGGACGGCTTCGAAGCGATTCTGGACCACCATACGGCGCCTCAGGAAGGGGAAGCAGTGCACTATCAACACCGTGTATGGTGCGGATGGTGTTCTGCTGACTTCGACTGCGGATGTTGTGGATCGGTGGAGGGAATACTTCGAAGACCTCCTCAATCCCACCAACACGTCTTTCTTTGAGGAAGCGGTGCCTGGGGAATCTGTAGTGGACTCTCCTATTACTGGGGCTGAGGTCGCTGAGGTAGTTAAAAAGCTCCTCGGCGGCAAGGCCCCGGGGGTGGATGAGATCCGCCCGGAGTTCCTTAAGGCTCTGGATGCTGTGGGGCTGTCTTGGTTGACAAGACTCTGCAGCATCGCGTGGACATCGGGGGCGGTACCTCTGGATTGGCAGACCGGGGTGGTGGTCCCTCTCTTTAAGAAGGGGGACCGGAGGGTGTGTTCCAACTATCGTGGGATCACACTCCTCAGCCTTCCCGGTAAGGTTTATTCAGGTGTACTGGAGAGGAGGCTTCGCCGGATAGTCGAACCTCGGATTCAGGAGGAACAGTGTGGTTTTCGTCCTGGTCGTGGAACTGTGGACCAGCTCTATACTCTCGGCAGGGTTCTTGAGGGTGCATGGGAGTTTGCCCAACCAGTCTACATGTGCTTTGTGGACTTGGAGAAGGCATTCGACCGTGTCCCTCGGGAAGTCCTGTGGGGAGTGCTCAGAGAGTATGGGGTATCGGAATGTCTTATTGTGGCAGTCCGCTCCCTGTATGATCAGTGTCAGAGCTTGGTCCGCATTGCTGGCAGTAAGTCGGACACGTTTCCAGTGAAGGTTGGACTCCGCCAAGGCTGTCCTTTGTCACCGATTCTGTTCATAACTTTTATGGACAGAATTTCTAGGCGCAGTCAAGGCGTTGAGGGGTTCCGGTTTGGTGGCCACGGGATTATGTCTCTGCTTTTTGCAGATGATGTAGTCCTGATGGCTTCATCTGGCCGGGATCTTCAGCTCTCACTGGATCGGTTCGCAGCCGAGTGTGAAGCGACCGGAATGAGAATCAGCACCTCCAAGTCCGAGTCCATGGTTCTCGCCCGGAAAACGGTGGAGTGCCGTCTCCGGGTTGGGGAGGAGACCCTGCCCCAAGTGGAGGAGTTCAAGTACCTAGGAGTCTTGTTCACGAGTGGGGGAAGAGTGGATCGTGAAATCGACAGGCGGATCGGTGCGGCGTCTTCAGTAATGCGGACGTTGTATCGATCCGTTGTGGTGAAGAAGGAGCTGAGCCGGAAGGCAAAGCTCTCAATTTACCGGTCGATCTACGTTCCCATCCTCACCTATGGTCATGAGCTTTGGGTCATGACCGAAAGGATAAGATCACGGGTACAAGCGGCCGAAATGAGTTTCCTCCGCCGGGTGGCGGGGCTCTCCCTTAGAGATAGGGTGAGAAGCTCTGCCATCCGGGAGGAGCTCAACGTAAAGCCGCTGCTCCTCCACATCGAGAGGAGCCAGATGAGGTGGTTCGGACATCTGGTCAGGATGCCACCCGAACGCCTCCCTAGGGATGTGTTTAGGGCACGTCCAGCTGGTAGGAGGCCACGGGGAAGACCCAGGACACGTTGGAAAGACTATGTCTCCCGGCTGGCCTGGGAACGCCTCGGGATCCCCCGGGAAGAGCTAGACGAAGTGGCTGGAGATAGGGAAGTCTGGGCTTCCCTGCTTAGGCTGCTGCCCCCGCGACCCGACCTCGGATAAGCGGAAGATGATGGATGGATGGATGGATGGATGGTAGCAGCTATTTCTTCTTCATTGGTAGCAGTAATATCTTCATTAATAGCTATTTCTTTTTCAATGGTGGCGACTAATTCACCTTCTTTGGTAGCAGCTATTTCTTATTTGGTGGTTCTCATTTGGCGGCCATTTCCTTTTTTATTAGTGGGGGCTATTTCTTCTTTGTTGGCAACAACTATGTCTTCTCTGTTTGTAGCGGCTATTTCTTCAGTGGGGGCGCTATGTCTTGTCATTTGGTGGCGGCTATATGTTCTTCATTGGTAGCAGCTATTTTTTCTCATTTGGTGGCGGCTATTTCTTCTTCATTAATGGCGGCTATTTGATCTTTGTTGGCAGTGCTGATTTTGTCTCTGTCGATGGCGGCTATTTCTTCTCTGTTGCTGGCAGCTCGTTCTCCTTCAATCTTGGTGGCTATTTCTTCTTCATTGGTCTGGGCTATTTCGTCTTTGCAGCTATTAGTTTTTCGTTTGTAGCGGCTATTTCTTCTCGTTCGATCGATGTGTTCTCTTCATTGGCGTGGGCTATTTCTTCTTCAATGTATGCGGCCTTTTCACCTTTGTTGCTAGCGGCTTCTTTGGTGGTGGCAACGGTTTTGTCTTTGTTTGTTGCAGTCATTTCCTCTAATTAGTTAGCGGCTATTTATTTTTTGTTGCTCGCAGCTTTTTCTTCTTCAACGGTGGCGGCTATTTCGCCTTCTTTGCAAACAACTTTTTCTTTTTAGTTGGTAACATCTGTTTCTTCTCATTTGGTGGTGGCTATTTCTTCTTTGGTGGTGGCCGCTATATGACCTTTTTTGGTAGCAGCTATTTCTTCTTCATTGGTAGAAGCTCTTTCTTCTTCATTGGTATCAGCTCTTTCTTCTTTGTTGGTAGCAGTTATTTCTTCTTTATCGGTAGCAGCATTTCTTCTTCAATGGTGGTGGCTAATTCACCTTCTTTGGTCGCAGCAATTTTTTTTCGGATGGTAGCAGCTATTCTCATTTGATGGCGGCTATTATTTCTTCGTTGGTGGCGTTTTTTTCTTCCTTTTTGGCAATCGCTATTTATTTTTTGCTTGTGGCGGCAATTTATCCTCATTTGGTGGGGGCTATTTCTTCTTTCATGGCGGCTATTGCTCCTTCGTTTGCAGGGCTGCTTTAGTCTCCGTTGGTGGCAGCTCTTTCTTCTTCTTTCATGGCGGCTATTTCTCCTTCGTTGGCAGTGCTGATTTTGTCTCCGTTGGTGGCGGCTCTTTCTTCTCCATCCATGGTGGCTATTTCTCCTTCGTTGGCAGTGCTGATTTTGTCTCTGTTGGTGGCGGCAATTTCTTCTTCCTTCATGGCGGCTATTTCTCCTTCGTTGGCAGTGCTGATTTTGTCTCCGTTGGTGGCGGCTCTTTCTTCTTCTTTCATGGCGGCTATTTCTCCTTCGTTGGCAGTGCTGATTTTGTCTCCGTTGGTGGCGGCTCTTTCTTCTTCTTTCATGGCGGCAATTTCTCCTTCGTTGGTGGTGCTGATTTTGTCTCCGTTGGTGGCGGCTCTTTCTTCTTCTTTTATGGCGGCTATTGCTCCTTGGTTTGCAGGGCTGATTTTGTCTCCGTTGGTGGCGGCTCTTTCTTCTTCTTTCATGGCGGCTATTTCTCCTTCGTTGTTAGTGCTGATTTTGTCTCCGTTGGTGGCGGCTCTTTCTTCTTCTTTCATGGTGGCTATTTGTCCTTCGTTGGCAGTACTGATTTTGTCTCTGTTGGTGGCGGCAATTTCTTCTTCTTTCATGGCGGCTATTTCTCCTTCGTTGGCAGTGCTGATTTTGTCTCCGTTGGTGGCGGCTCTTTGTTCTTCTTTCATGGTGGCTATTTGTCCTTCGTTGGCAGTGCTGATTTTGTTTCTGTTGGTGGCGGCAATTTCTTCTTCCTTCATGGCGGCTATTTCTCCTTCGTTGGCAGTGCTGATTTTGTCTCTGTTGGTGGTGGCTATTTCTTCTTCTTTCATGGCGGCTATTGCTCCTTCGTTGGCGGTGCTGATTTTGTCTCCGTTGGTGGCGGCTCTTTCTTCTTTCATGGCGGCTATTTTTCCTTTGTTGGCGGTGCTGATTTTGACTCCGTTGGTGGCGGCTATTTCATCTTCCTTCATGGCGGCTATTTTTCCTTCTTTGGCGGTTCTGATTTTGTCTCCGTTGGTGGCGGCTATTTCTCCTTTGTTGGCGATGCTGATTTTGTCTCCGTTGGTGGCGGCTATTTCTTCTCTGTTGCTAGCAGCTCTTTCTCCTTCAACTTTGGCGGCTATTTCTTCTCATTCGATCGATGCATTCTCTTCATTGGCATGGGCTATTTCTTCTTCAATGTACGCCGTCTTTTCACCTTCATTGGTAGCGGCTCCTTCGGTGGCGGCAACGGTTTCGTCTTCGTTTGTGGCAGTCATTTCCTCCCATTAGGTGGCGGCTATTTCTTCTCATTCGATCGATGCATTCTCTTCATTGGCGTGGGCTATTTCTTCTTCAATGTACGCCGTCTTTTCACCTTCGTTGGTAGCGGCTCCTTCGGTGGCGGCAACGGTTTCGTCTTCGTTTGTGGCAGTCATTTCCTCCCATTAGGTGGCGGCTATTTCTTCTTCGTTGAGGGCAGCGATTTCTTCCCTGTTTCCTGGCAGCTACTTCTGGGGCGGTTGGTAGAGCGGCCGTGTCAGCAACTCGGGGGTTCCAGGTTCGATTCCAAGCTTTCGCCATCCGGGTCACTGCTGTCGGTTCCTTGGGCAAGACACTTTGCCCACCTGCTCCCAGTGCCAAATGTAACTTAGATATTGGGTTTCACTATGTAAAAGCACTTTGAGTCACTAGAGAAAAGCGCTATATAAATATAATTCACTTCACTTCACTACTATGCCTTCTTTGACTACTTTGACAACCCCCTTTCATGAATAGACAGTGTTTATTAGTGCTGGTGGAGTGTGGGTAGTACTCATGGCGTGTGTACTCCCGGTGTTTGGCGAGGGGGGGGTTCACACTGCAGATCAAACCCTCCCCCCCTCAATCCTTTATCAGAACCATTAGAAGATAAGGGAATAAACCGGCCCTTCTACAGGATTAGGGCCCATTTCTATCACACGGCCTGATGGAATTGACCGTGTTGGAAAGCCAACAAAGTGAAAATTGGCCGGGTTGCCTCCTTCGGGCTTCTCAGCATCAACCCCGGCGAGACCCTCCGGTCGCCCCGCCGCTCGCCGCCAGAAGCAAAACACTTGGCAATCCCATTACCGCCGCCTCCTTTGGCGTTTTTTTTACGCCCAATTTGGGCGATCGCAGGCGCGAGGAGAGGCTTAGAGATACGACGACCTTCCAAATGTTCTTAGACGTTCAAGTCCTTTTTTTTTTTTGTGGCGGTCTGCTTATCGGCGCCATTCATGTTGTTCCCTCTTTCGCCGTCCACGCTAATGATCCCATTTCCTGTAAACGCTTTTAAAACTAAGACGTCTGTGGAAGTGTGAGCCCAACCCCCACCCCCCACGCGTTGCAGGCTGCCGATAACACCGAGTGACAACTTCGGGATGCAGATTTGAGGACTTTGGCGTGAAAGCGGGGAGGATGTCACGCCCGTCTTCGCCCCGTGTCTGAAAAGTGGACTCTACATACAGCTTTTGGGGTATCAGAAGCAGCAACACTCTCTCCCACACGTCACGCCCTGGCCTCCGACTGATCAAACTCTGCTTTTCATTCGGGTGTTCTTCGTTTCAAATTAGCATCGCTCACATTGCGCCACGCTTTAAATCCCCGCCAGCTGTGGGGGGAAATATGTGTTTTGAAGAAATGTGGTTAGAATGTGTGAAAATCTTTTTTCTGGTTCCGAAGTAGTTTTTTTGCGGGATGGGGGTTCCAATTTTTTTGTCTTGGGTTGCAAAACCTCTTCTCACTCCGGCACTTACCAAAGGCATGCAGTAAAAATGACAGTGTGATGTAAGGATACCATCATGAGAAGCACATTTAATAAAAATTAAAAAAACGTTATTATAGTCTTACCTTTACTCATAAATGAAGTCCATGCCAGCTCCTTCTGATCGAAAGCATCGATAACTTGTTTATGGAAGTCTTCCTTATCTTTCTTCAGTTTTAAAAGTCTCTGTCTCGATGGAGATCTTCCTTTATTACCTCCTGCTTTGATTGAAAGTCCAGTTTAGACAGATGCTACCAGTTAACTCGGCTCCTCACGTGCGGGCGACCACAGAATTATCCTCGGGAAACTCCCCCTCCCGTTCTGCTCCGTGGGTGATCTCTTTATCCCACCGCTGCCACCATGAAGTGTTACTGTATAAATAATACACCGGGTATGTCACTTCTTCTGCAGCCGAGTAGTCGCAAGAAGGATCGCTAGCGCCCTCTACCACCATATTTGACACACGCAGCTACGGTATATATTGTGAAGTGAATTATATTTATATAGCGCTTTTTCTCTCGTGACTCAAAACGCTTTACATAGTGAAACCCAAATTCTAAGTTACATTCAAACCAGTGTGGGTGGCACTGGGAGCAGGTGGGTAAAGTGTCTCGCCCAAGGACACAACGGCAGTGACTAGGATGGCAGAAGCGGGAATTGAACCCGCAACCCTCAAGTTGCTGGCACGGCCACTCTACCAACCGAGCTAAACCGCACGAGTTGATTTTATACCAAAATGGATACACGGATGATACAGCAGAGGATTGGGAGAATGTCATGTGGTCAGATGAAACCAAAATAGAACATTTTTGGTATAAACTCAACTCGTCCTGTTTGGAGGAAGAAGAATACTGAGTTGCATCCCAAGAACACTACACCTACTGTAAAGCATGGGGGTGGAAACATCATGCTTTGGGGCTGTTTTTCTGCTAAGGGGACAGGACGATTGATCCGGGTTAAGGAAAGAATGAATGGGGCCATGTATCGTGAGATTTTGAATGGTTGACCAAATACTTATTTTCCACCTTAATTTACAAATAAATTCGTTAAAATTCCCACAATGTAAATTCCTGGATTTTTTTTTTCATATTCTGTCTCTCACAGTTGAAGTGTACCTATGATGAAAATTACAGACCTCCGTCATCATTTTAAGTGTTTGAACTTGCACAATCGGTGGCTGACTAAATACTTTTTTGCCCCATTAATGGCACATTTAACCGTCTTGGATATTTGTCCATCGATGTTTGACCCGCCCACGTTCAGAATGCGATGCATCGGGGGAATTGATCATCAACCCCCGTCGCTCGTTACGGATCTCCCAGCACAGACGAAGAGATGACACAGGGTCACGCTGGTTGATGTCAGCCTTGGTCCTCGACACAGGCTGGGGTTCGAGCCCCCCCTTCCCCTGCGGTGCAAACACCAGACTGCCCGCTGGAGAGAGCAGCTTGCCGGGGTTTCCGGCAAGCTGCTCCAGCGAGGAGCAGGGAAGTCACACTTCAGTCCTCTCGCTGCAATCTGTCGCCAACCCCAAGCTCGCAGGGAAGAAGTGCGGAATTTGAATTAAAAAAAAATAAAAAAGAACCCCAAGGCGGAGAGCGAGGGAGGGGAGCGCTCCGGTATTCCGCCGAGGACCGGCGGGGGTGCAGCGGGAGCGGATTTAGGCGACATGTCACTCGCGTTCACGCCGCAATTGCCTGTGCCGAGCTTCAAAGACACTGAGAACTACAATCTCAGTCTGAAGGTCTCGTCACCCGGGACATACACACATGCACAAAAGAAGAAAAAGAGGTGATGAAATAGCAAAGGAGAAGTCGGGAGTGCAGGAGTAGAAGTGAAAAAAAGAGCAATTTATGCTGGGTTAGTGTTTAGAACCACTGCCGAGACACTCATGCAAACGTAGAGCCGGCAGGTCGCCATGACGACCGGCTGCCTTTATCCGAGGTGCTGCTTGACGTCCACACACACGCACACACACACACACACACACACACACACACACACACACACACCTGTGTGGACGCCTGCAGGCCTTTTGTTCGCGTGGAGGACCTTGCACCTGAGGAGGGTATGTGGATCCATCATGGACATATTTGCCAACATTGAGACTCCGATTTCAGGAGGTGGGGGGCGTGGTTGGGGGGCGTGGTTAAGAGGGAAGGAGTATATTTACAGCTAGATTCACCAAGTCAAATATTTCATATACATATATATATATATAAAATAAATACTTAATTTTAATGTTCATTTATTTACACATTTACACACTCATTTACTCATTGTTGAGTTAAGGGTTGAATTGTCCATCCTTGTTTTTTTTTAACCATGAGCATGTACAGTAGATGGCAGTATTGTCCTGTTTTTAAGAGTGTCACGACATTGCTGTTTACGGCAGACAAACTGCTTTACGGTAGGCGAAAACGTGACTGCTGTTGTTGTGTGTTGTTACCGCGCTGGGAGGACGTTAATGAAACTGCCTAACAATAAACCCACATAAGAAACCAAGAACTCGCCTTGGATCATTCTACAGTTATAACGTCATTGGGCAGACACGTTGTTGTGGGAAAGCGAACGTGAAAACAGGCTGTCGACACGTCACTCAGGTTTGCTGGAGGGGGCGTGGCTTCCAGCTCCGCCTGAATTTCGGGAGATTTTCGGGAGAAAATTTGTCCCAGGAGGTTTTTGGGAGAGAAGCTGAATTTCGGGAGTCTCCTGGAAAATCCAGGAGTGTTGGCAAGTATGATCATGGAGGTGTCCAAACTTACAATTTGGAATTAACCAACATTCCAAATTGATTTTTTTAAACTTCAAAATATTTTATTTTATTTTTTTCTTGGGTCCTGTCTAGCGAGCCTGGCTAACTTCTTTCTCGCCTGGCTGAATTCCTGCTAGCCTGGCTAACTTCCTTAGCCTGACTTACTTCCTGTTAGCCTGGCCAACTTCCTGCTAGCCTGGCTAACTTCCTTAGCCTGGCTAACTTCCTTAGCCTGGCTAACTTCATTAGCCTGGCTAACTTCCTTAGTCTGGCTAACTTCAATAGCCTGGCTAACTTCATTAGCCTGGCTAATTTCCTGTTAGCCTGGCCAACTTCCTGCTCATCTGACTAACTTCCTGTTTGCCTGGATAATTTCCTGTTAACCTGGCCAACTTCCTAAGCCTGGCTAAATTCCTGTTAGCCTGGCTAACTTCCTGCTAGCCTGCCTAACTTCCTGCTCAACTGTCTAACTTCCTGCTTGGAAAACTAACTTCCTGCTCGCTTGGGTAACTTCTTGCTAGCCAAGCTAACTTCCTTAGCCTGGCCAACTTCATACTCGCCTGGCTAACTTCCTGCTTGCCAGACTAACTTCCTGCTAGGCTGGATAAATTCCTGCTAGGCTGGCTAGCTTCCTGCTCAAATGGCTAACTTGCTGCTCGCCTGGCTAACTTCCTTAGCCTGGCTAACTTCCTGCTAGGCTGGCTATCTTCCTGCTCAAATGGCTAACTTGCTGCTCACCTGGCTAACTTCCTTAGCCTGGCCAACTTCCTCTTAACCTGGCCAACTTCCTGCTTACCTGACTAACTCCCTGCTCGCCTGGCTAAATTCCTGCTAGCCTGGTTAACTTCCTTAGCCTGGCTAACTTCCTGCTCGCCTGGCCAACTTCCTGCTTGCCTGGCTAACTTCCTGGTAGAACTGACTAACTTTATGCTCACCTGACTAACTTTTTGCTTTCCAGGTTAACTTATTGCTTTCCAGGCTAACTTCCTGCTCGCATGGCTAGTTTCCTGCTCACCTGGCTAACTTCTTTCTCACCTGAGTAACTTCCTGCTCGCCTGACTGAATTCTTTAGCCTGGCTAACTTCCTAATAGCTTGGCTAACTTCCTGTCAGCCTGGCCGACTTCCTGCTCGCCTGACAAACTTCCTGCTCGCCTGGCGAAATTATTTAGCCTGGCTAACTTCCTGCTCACCTAGGTAACTTCCTGCTTGTCTGACTAACTCCATGCTCACCTGACTAACTTCCTGCTCACCTGGCTAAATTCTTTAGCCTGGCTAACTTCCTGCTCGCCTGGCTAACTTCCTGCTCACCTGGCTATCTTCCTGCTAGCCTGGCCAACTTCCTGCTCACCTGGCTAACTTCCTGCTCACCTGGCTAACTTCCTGCTCACCTGGCTAACTTGCTGCGAAAATGGCTAACTTCCTGCTCACCTGGCTAACTTGATGCTCACCTGGCCAACTTCCTGCTCACCTGGCTAACTTGCTGCAAAAATGGCTAACTTCCTGCTTGCCTGACTAAATTCCTGCTAGCCTGGCTAACTTCCTGAGCCTGGCCAAGTTCCTGCTCGCCTGGCTAACATGTGCTTGCCCGGCTAACTTCCATAGCCTGGCTAGCTTTCTGCTTGCCAAACTAACTTCCTGCTTGCCTGGCTAACTTCCTGCTCGCCCGGCTATCTCTCTGCTCGCCTGGCTAACTTCCTGTTAGCCTGGCCAACTTCCTGCTCATCTGGCTAACTTCCTGTTTGACAAACTAACTTCCTGCTCGGCAAACTAACTTCCTGCTCGCCTGAATAATTTCCTGTTAACCTGGCCAACTTCCTGCTTGCCTGACTAACTTCCTGCTCGCCTGGCTAAATTCTTGCTTGCCTGGCTAAATTCCTTACCCTAGATAAATTCCTGCTAGCCTGGCCAAGATCCTGATCGCCTGGCTAACATGTGCTTGCCCGGCTAACTTCCATAGCCTGGCTAGCTTTCTGCTTGCCAAACTAACTTCCTGCTTGCCTGGCTAACTTCCTGCTCGCCTGGCTATCTCTCTGCTCGCCTGGCTAACTTCCTGTTAGCCTGGCCAACTTCCTGCTCATCTGGCTAACTTCCTGTTTGACAAACTAACTTCCTGCTCGGCAAACTAACTTCCTGCTCGCCTGAATAATTTCCTGTTAACCTGGCCAACTTCCTGCTTGCCTGACTAACTTCCTGCTCGCCTGGCTAAATTCTTGCTTGCCTGGCTAAATTCCTTACCCTAGATAAATTCCTGCTAGCCTGGCCAAATTCCTGCTCCCCTAGCTAACTTCTTGCTCGCTTGGGTAACTTCCTGCTCGCCTGACTAAATTCCTGCTAGCCTGGCTAACCTCCTTAGTCTGGCCAACTTCCTGCTCGCCTGGCTAACTTCCTGCTAGCCTGACTAACTTTCTGCTCGTCTGGCTAACTTTATGCTCGCCTGGGTAACTTTCTGCTCGCCTGGGTAAATTCCTGCTCGCATGATAAACTTCTTGCTCACCTGACTAACTTCTTGCTTTCCATGCTAACTTCCTGCTTGTTTGACTAACTCCATGGTCACCTGACTAACTTCCTGCTTGCCTGGCTAACATCCTGCTCATCTGGCTAACTTCTTTCTCACCTGAGTAACTTCCTGCTCGCCTGGCTGAATTTTTTAGCCTGGCTAACTTCCTACTAGCTTGGCTAACTTCCTGTCAGCCTGACCATCTTCCTGCTCGCCTAGCTAAATTATTTAGCCTGACTAACTTCCTGCTCACCTTGGTAACTTCTGAACTCCATGCTCACCTGGCTAAATTCTTTAGCCTGGCTAACTTCCTGCTCGCCTGGCTAACTTCCTGCTCACCTGGCTAACTTGCTGCAAAAATGGCTAACTTCCTGCTTGCCTGACTAACTCCATGCTGGTCTGGCTAAAATATTTAGCCTGGCTAACGTGTTGCCTGCTGGCTAATTTCCTGCTCGCCTGCCTAAATTCCTGCTAGCCTGGCTAACTTGTGCTCGCCTAACTAACTTCCATAGCCTGGCTAGCTTTCTGCTTGCTAAACTAACTTCCTGCTTGGCAGGCTAACTTCCTGCTTGCCTGGCTACCTTTCTCCTTGCCTGGCTAACTTCCTGTTAGCCAGGCCAACTTCCTGCTCATCTGGCTAACTTCCTGTTTTGCAAACTAACTTCCTGGTCGCATGAATAATTTTCTGTTAACCTGGCTAACTTCTTAAGCCTGGCTAAATTCCTGTTAACCCGGCCAACTTCCTGTTAGCTTGGCTAACTTCCTGTTAACCTCGACAACTTCCTGTTGGCTTGGCTAACTTCCTGTTAACCTAGTCAACCTCCTGTTAGCCTGGCCAACTTCCTGTTACTCTGGCCAACTTCCTGCTTGCCTGGCTAACTTCCTGCTCGCCTGGCTAAATTCTTGCTTGCCTGGCTAAATTCCTAACCCTAGCTAAATTCCTGCTAGCCTGGCTAACTTCCTGCTCACCTGGGTAACTTCTTGTTAGCATTGCTAACTTACTGCAAGCCTGGCTAACTTCCTGCAAGCCTGGCTAACTTCCTTAGCCTGGCTGAATTTCTGCTAGCCTGGCGGAATTTCTGCTAGCCTCGCTAACTTCCTGTTAGCCTGGCCAACTTCCTGTTAGCCTGGCCAACTCCCTGCTCGCCTGGCTAACTTCCTTAGCCTGGCTAACTTTCTGTTAGCCTGGCCAACTTCCTGCTCACCTGACTAACTTCTTGCTCGCCTGGCTAACTCGCTGCTTGCCTGGCTAACTCCCTCTTAGCCTGGCTAACTTCCTGTTTGCCTGGCTAACGTCTTGCTTGCCGGGATATCTTCCTGTTAACGTGACTAACTTCCTGTTAGCCTGGCTATCTCCTTGCTAGCCTGGCTAACTTCCGTTTTGTTGCATAAAACTAGCCTTGTTTCTCCCATGCGCCTGTTTTTAAGGGTTCGCGTGTGTGCTATAAGCCTTAACACAACATTCTCAGTTGCGTGTGTTTTCATGGCATTTTTCTAGACGTTTTAACACGCTGCTCTGTATTTCTCTGTAAGTGCCAAGATGGCATCATTATTAGCAAAGATAGAAACGCCGGGATTAGTCAGGCTTAAATCATTTAGCAGTTATCGTTAGCGGGCGTGTAAATGACGATCCATTATGAATGGCGCATGTTGTAAACGCATGGCTGAATCATTTATAGGTCATTTATAAATGCATTTTTGCCCCCTCCCTTGAATCCCACATCCTCTTAAGTCACTCCCCCCCGGCAGCGTCTCCGTGTTTATTTGAACTTGTTGTTTTTTTTTTTTGGAACAAGTGCCCGACAAATTAAAGTGATCCTCCTACGCCGCCAGACGCTGCATACATTTGTAAAAAAAAAAAAAAAAAAAAAAGACTCATAATCAGGAGCAGAACCAGTCTCGCTTTTCAAGTTCCCGCTTCCTGTTCTCCCCCTCATGCTTCAATGTTGTCCAACGCCTTCCTTATCGAGAGCTCTCTTTTAAACACACTTCAATTGGGTAGAGCAGCATTTTGTTTTTACTTTTTTTAATCAAACTTGAATTTCATTTAATGCATTTTTGGAGGATGTACCTTTCAGCATTAATGGTGCCTTCACAGATGTGTAATTGCATACTAAAACATGCCCATACCATCACAGATGCTGGCTTTTAAACTTTGCGCCTAGAACAATCTGAATGGTTCTTTTTCTCCTTGTTCCAGAGGACACAACATCCACAGTTTTGACTAACAATTGGAAATGTGGACTCATCAGACCACAGAACACTTTTCCACTTTGCATCAGTCCATCTTAGATGAGCTCGGGCCCAGCGAAGCCAGCGGTGTTTCTGGGTGTTATTGATAAATTGCTTTGGCTTTGCATTGTAGAGTATGGTTACTTCAGAGGGGAGGTGACGAATCAGACACCAGCGGACGATGTAGCTCTATAGATTTATTGTTATATATTAACCAAATATATAATAATCAAACAATAATAATATAAACGAAGGAAATGGAGTGTGTCAAACCCAAGAGCGTATGTGTGTGACTATGTGTGGAGATTACCTGACGTGTGTGTGTTACCAAGTGTTGTCGAGAATGAAGGAACAAGGCAGTCCGAGGGGCAGGTAGATGATCATCCAGGGCAGAAGAGAAGAGGCTAGATCCGTGTTCAGGCGAGGGTCAGGAATCGAGGAAGGCAGTCCAAAACACAGGGGAAACAACGGACGATCTCGAAGGGGGAAGACTCGGGAAGACACTGCGGTAGAGCAACACGGACGGAGGGGAAAACAACTACAGTGAGAGCGCATCAGGCTCACGGCACACAAAGAGGCAGCTAAGTTCCCGCCTGGATCCTTGGATACACTGGTCCCTTATCCAGCTCGCCCTCATCGGCACCAGGTGTGCAGATTGCCGATTGTGTGCAGGCTTGTTACTAAGTGGGCCTGCTGCGCGCAGCGTGAGCGGGGGCGTGTCCGGGCAAGCAGCCAGAGGAGTGAAGTGAAGTGAATCAATCACTCAATCAATGTTTATTTATATAGCCCTAAATCACCAGTGTCTCAAAGGGCTGCACAAATCACAACATAAACCACAATGACATCCTCGGTAGAGCCCACATAAGGGGAAGGAAAACTCACCCCAGTGGGACGTCGGTGACAGGGACAATGATGACTATGAGAAATCTTGGAGAGGACCGCATTTGTATTGTCGCTCGGGCCTTCGGCGGAGTGCTTCGGAAGCTACCGGACCACTAGTCTCCCCGGCCCGGAGTGTTGACAGCGGCGCCAGGGGAGGAAGCCAGAAAGAGACACACGGGCGAGCAGGCGGGCAAGCGAGGGAGGGAAGAAGAGCGCGTGCGGGTCTAGTGGAAAAGCGGCAAAACGTTTCTCTGCTTGCATCACGCAAGTGACGATAATGTTCGGCCCTCGAGAGCCATTACCACACCGTGACTGGTAGATTCCTTCTGCTCCGCACACAACGCTGTCAAGCGCCATATAAAACTCGCGGGCCGCACTAACATTAAAGGCCTATTGAAAGCCGCTACTACCGACCACGCAGTCTGATAGTTTATATATCAATGATGAAATCTTAACATTGCAACACATGCCAATACGGCCGGTTTAGTTTACTAAATTGCAATTTTAAATTTCGCGCGGAAGTATCATGCTAAAACGTGGCGGTATGATGACGAGTGCGCGTGACGTCAAGCATTGTAGAGGACATCTTGTTCCAGCACCGTTCACAGCTATAAGTCGTCTCTTTTCATCGCATAATTCCACAGTATTATGGACATCTGTGTTGCTGAATCTTTTGCAATTTGTTCAATGAATAATGGAGACGTCAAAGAAGAAAGCTGTAGGTGGGAAACGGTGTATTGCGGCCGCCTTTAGCAACACAAACACAGCCGGTGTTTCATTGTTCACATTCCCGAAAGATGACGGTGAAGCTTTACTATGGAACAGAGCACACTTACAAAACACAGTGTATTATGCAGCGATCATTTCAAAAGATCGTGTTTCGAAGAGGGTCCCTTGCGAAGGGCAGAGATGGGCATCGCCACCACCCGTCGACTGGTGCTGAAGAAAGGTGCAGGGCCGACCTTCAGGCTGTACAGGTGCGACCATATAATCTCACTAAAACACTAGAAACACAAAAAGCAGATAAGTGCATTTCCAGAATTATCCTAGAAAATATGTCTAATTATATCTGAATAGCTCCCACTGTAGTCTTTTTTTTTTTCTTCTAGTTCTTCACTCTCACTTTCCTCATCCACGAATCTTTCATCCTCGCTCAAATTAATGGGGAAATCGTCGCTTTCTCGGTCCGAATCGCTCTCGCTGCTGGTGGCCATGATTGTAAACAATGTTCAGATGTGAGGAGCTCCACAGCCCGTGACGTCACGCGCACATCGTCTGCTACTTCCGGTACAGGCAAGGCTTTTTTATCAGCACCAAAAGTTCTTTACTAAATCCTTTCCGCAAAAATATGGCAATATCGCGAAATGATCAAGTATGACACATAGAATTGACCTGCAATCCCCGTTTAAATAAAAAAAATCTCATTTCAGTTGGCCTTTAAATTTTCACATTAAGGTGGGGGCCGCAAAATAACGTCTGTGTTTGAGACCCCTGCCTTAAACATTGCCCATGTTTTCCAGGGGGTTTAGACAACCTTTTTTGTCTGGACCTGTACCACGCGCAGAATTATTTCCCCGTACTAAACACCGTACCTGTGTGATAGCAAAATGACTTGTACTTGTTTTAATTGATGATGATCTTTGAACGGGTCGCCAAAAGTTCTTTATTAGGCTTAGGAATGTGACGCTCTGCAGCAGTGGTCCCCAACCACCGGGCCGCAGAATATTTTTTTATTAATTTTTACTTTAGAAAAAAAAAAATATATATATATATATATATATATATATTTATTTTTTTTTTTTTTCTTTTAATTAAATCAACATAAAAAACACAGTATACACTTACAATTAGTGCACCAACCACAAAAACCTCGATTTTTCATGACAAAGAAAAAAAAAAAGGATCACCCCATCCCCCCCACCCCTTCCGCGGGCCGCGGGACAAATTATTAAGCTTTGAACGGTCCGCGGATACAAAAAGGTTGGGGACCACTGCTCTGCAGGAGACCTCTAATCTGATCAAGCTCTCTCTCCTGTGTCTTTGATGTGACATGTGGACTCTAGTTGACCGGGCATATGTGTCATCTATTCCTGACCCCCCTCTGGGCTAAATTGGTCCCCTTTCCTTAGTGACCCTCCCCCTACCTTCTGGGCAAACGACACCCTCTCCCCTTCACAGGACCTTGGGCATTCATTCTTTCATTAGGGTACTGTATGTTAATGAGCATGGAGGGTGGACTTCTAAGAATGTATAATTGTCATGACATAATCTAAACGAGTTAAAACAAGCTGGAACGAACGGATGTGTCGTTCTGGTTTTGGTCTCGCTTTGCAAAGCTTGTTATTATTTGTTTGTTACTTTAATAAAACATTTTGAAGCTATTTGTCACTAAAGGATCGACTTTAAGAAATTTCCGCGTCACCTGTCTCCACCAGACAAGTTCCTGGGTGGTCAAGTCCACAGCTACGGCCAGCTCCTCTCCATCACCTTCACCTCCGAGACCCGACGGCTGCTTCCCGACGGCCTCACCTTGCGGTTGGAGGGCGGCGGAATCGCGCTCGCCGCCGACCTTTCACCCGGGGCGGTGCACGAGGGCTCGCTCCCGCCAAGCTGCTCCTTCGTGGTCAGGTATGACCGGCGTTCTTTGTCCTTCCAATATTCCCACACCCCGTGTGTTTTATGTTCTCCTGCACGCTCCTCCGATGAACCCTGGCCGGTCCCGCGGGCGCATCGCATTTTTATTTCATTTCCGCATCTTCGGGATTCAACAGATGGCCTGGTCCAAACAAAACCGTGCTGGGAATGCCAAAGAATCAGGGACAAAAAAAACCCAAAAAAATACGTGAAGAAAGCCAATAATCCGCTCAAATGATGCAACCTTAGCCCGACGGTGAGTGGCAAATATGGATAGAATATGAGCCGTTGCAAATCGAGCCCGATGCCAGTGAGGGGAGAATATGAATTTGCGCATATAGCGAAAAGGTCAACCCGCCATTAGGCTGCGGGAAAGTGGCGGATGAGAATTGGGAAGGATGACCTGCTCACCGCCAGGTGCAATGCATGCAAAAATTCATGCTTCATTTTCATTAGAGTCTGTCCTCGCCAGTCTCTGCACGCCTGGACGCTAAAAAAAAACAGAGTGGGTCGAGCCGAGAGGTCCAACTATGTGCTGACGTGATACAGGGAAGAGGAACGCCGATGACGATTTCGAGCCTAACGGATGAATGATACATGACCTATCACATAGTCAGTGTGAACTGTATGGAGTGCCACCGACGTGAGGGGTTCCTGGTCCGATCCCCGCCTTCCACCGACCTAGTCACGTCCAAGACACTTCACCCTTGCCCTCGATGGGTGTTGGTTCGGGCCTTGCATGTGTGAATTTGTGTGTGAATGGGTGAATAGGGAAATAAAGTCAAAGCGCTTTGAGTACCTTGAAGGTAGAAAAAAATAAATAATTATATAGCGCTTTTCTCTAGTGAATCAAAGCGCTTTACACAGAAACCCAATATCTAAGTTACATTTAAACCAGTGTGGGTGTGGCACTGGGAGCAGGTGGGTAAGTGGGTAGGCGTTGCAGTGCTGACGGCGAGACACAGCTGACGGGGGATTAGATTGACCAGGTGGTACGAGTTCAAACTAGCCAACCCTCTCGATTTTCCCAGGAGACTCCCGAATTTCAGTGCCCCTCCCAAAAATCTCCCGGGGCAACCATTAACCCGAATATCTTCCCGATTTCCAACCGGGCAAAAACATTGGGGGCGTGCCTTATAGACCATTCATCCGAATTCCTCCAGATTTCCTACCGGGCAAAAACATTGGGGGCGTGCCTTATAGACCATTCACCCGAATTCCTCCAGATTTCCTACCGGGCAAAAAGATTGGGGGCGTGCCTTATAGACCATTCACCCGAATTCCTCCAGATTTCCTACCGGGCAAAAACATTGGGGGCGTTCCTTATAGACCATTCACCCGAATTCCTCCAGATTTCCTACCGGGCAAAAAGATTGGGGGCGTGCCTTGTAGACCATTCACCCGAATTCCTCCAGATTTCCTACCGGGCAAAAACATTGGGGGCGTGCCTTATAGACCATTCACACGAATTCCTCCAGATTTCCTACCGGGCAAAAACATTGGGGGCGTGCCTTATAGACCATTCACCCGAATTCCTCCAGATTTCCTACCGGGCAAAAACATTGGGGGCGTGCCTTATAGACCATTCACCCCAATTCCTCCAGATTTCCTACGGAGCAAAAACATTAGGGGCGTGCCTTATAGACCATTCACCCGAATTCCTCCAGATTTCCTACCGGGCAAAAACATTGTGGGCGTGCCTTATAGACCATTCACCCGAATTCCTCCAGATTTCCTACCGGGCAAAAACATTGGGGGCGTGCCTTATAGACCATTCACCCGAATTCCTCCAGATTTCCTACCGGGCATAAACATTGTGGGCGTGCCTTATAGACCATTCACCCGAATTCCTCCAGATTTCCTACCGGGCAAAAACATTGGGGGCGTGCCTTATAGACCATTCACCTGAATTCCTCCAGATTTCCTACCGGGCAAAAAGATTGGGGGCGTGCCTTATAGACCATTCACCCGAATTCCTCCAGATTTCCTACCGGGCAAAAACATTGGGGGCGTTCCTTATAGACCATTCACCCAAATTCCTCCAGATTTCCTACCGGGCAAAAAGATTGGGGGCGTGCCTTGTAGACCATTCACCCGAATTCCTCCAGATTTCCTACCGGGCAAAAACATTGGGGGCGTGCCTTGTAGACCATTCACCCGAATTCCTCCAGATTTCCTACCGGGCAAAAACATTGGGGGCGTGCCTTATAGACCATTCACACGAATTCCTCCAGATTTCCTACCGGGCAAAAACATTGGGGGCGTGCCTTATAGACCATTCACCCGAATTCCTCCAGATTTCCTACCGGGCAAAAACATTGGGGGCGTGCCTTATAGACCATTCACCCCAATTCCTCCAGATTTCCTACGGAGCAAAAACATTAGGGGCGTGCCTTATAGACCATTCACCCGAATTCCTCCAGATTTCCTACCGGGCAAAAACATTGTGGGCGTGCCTTATAGACCATTCACCCGAATTCCTCCAGATTTCCTACCGGGCAAAAACATTGGGGGCGTGCCTTATAGACCATTCACCCGAATTCCTCCAGATTTCCTACCGGGCATAAACATTGTGGGCGTGCCTTATAGACCATTCACCCGAATTCCTCCAGATTTCCTACCGGGCAAAAACATTGGGGGCGTGCCTTATAGACCATTCACCTGAATTCCTCCAGATTTCCTACCGGGCAAAAAGATTGGGGGCGTGCCTTATAGACCATTCACCCGAATTCCTCCAGATTTCCTACCGGGCAAAAACATTGGGGGCGTTCCTTATAGACCATTCACCCAAATTCCTCCAGATTTCCTACCGGGCAAAAAGATTGGGGGCGTGCCTTGTAGACCATTCACCCGAATTCCTCCAGATTTCCTACCGGGCAAAAACATTGGGGGCGTGCCTTGTAGACCATTCACCCGAATTCCTCCAGATTTCCTACCGGGCAAAAACATTGGGGGCGTGCCTTATAGACCATTCACACGAATTCCTCCAGATTTCCTACCGGGCAAAAACATTGGGGGCGTGCCTTATAGACCATTCACCCGAATTCCTCCAGATTTCCTACCGGGCAAAAACATTGGGGGCGTGCCTTATAGACCATTCACCCCAATTCCTCCAGATTTCCTACCGGGCAAAAACATTGGGGGCGTGCCTTATAGAACATTCACACGAATTCCTCCAGATTTCCTACCGGGCAAAAACATTGGGGGCGTGCCTTATAGACCATTCACCCGAATTCCTCCAGATTTCCTACCGGGCAAAAACATTGGGGGCGTGCCTTATAGACCATTCACCCCAATTCCTCCAGATTTCCTACGGAGCAAAAACATTGGGGGCGTGCCTTATAGACCATTCACCCGAATTCCTCCAGATTTCCTACCGGGCAAAAACATTGGGGGCCTGCCTTATAGACCATTCACCCGAATTCCTCCAGATTTCCTACCGGGCAAAAACATTGGGGGCGTGCCTTATAGACCATTCACCCGAATTCCTCCAGATTTCCTACCGGGCAAAAACATTGTGGGCGTGCCTTATAGACCATTCACCCGAATTCCTCCAGATTTCCTACCGGGCAAAAACATTGGGGGCGTGCCTTATAGACCATTCACCCGAATTCCTCCAGATTTCCTACCGGGCATAAACATTGTGGGCGTGCCTTATAGACCATTCACCCGAATTCCTCCAGATTTCCTACCGGGCAAAAACATTGGGGGCGTGCCTTATAGACCATTCACCCGAATTCCTCCAGATTTCCTACCGGTCAAAAACATTGGGGGCGTGCCTTATAGACCATTCACCCGAATTCCTCCAGATTTCCTACCGGGCAAAAACATTGGGGGCGTTCCTTATAGACCATTCACCCGAATTCCTCCAGATTTCCTACCGGGCAAAAACATTGGGGGCGTTCCTTATAGACCATTCACCCTAATTCCTCCAGATTTCCTACCGGGCAAAAACATTGGGAGCGTGCCTTATAGACCATTCACCCGAATTCCTCCAGATTTCCTACCGGGCAAAAAAATTGGGGGCGTTCCTTATAGACCATTCACCCGAATTCCTCCAGATTTCCTACCGGGCAAAAAGATTGGGGGCGTGCCTTATAGACCATTCACCCGAATTCCTCCAGATTTCCTACCGGGCAAAAACATTGGGGGCGTTCCTTATAGACCATTCACCCGAATTCCTCCAGATTTCCTACCGGGCAAAAAGATTGGGGGCGTGCCTTGTAGACCATTCACCCGAATTCCTCCAGATTTCCTACCGGGCAAAAACATTGGGGGCGTGCCTTATAGACCATTCACCCGAATTCCTCCAGATTTCCTACCGGGCAAAAACATTGGGGGCGTGCCTTATAGACCATTCACCCCAATTCCTCCAGATTTCCTACGGAGCAAAAACATTAGGGGCGTGCCTTATAGACCATTCACCCGAATTCCTCCAGATTTCCTACCGGGCAAAAACATTGGGGGCGTGCCTTATAGACCATTCACCCGAATTCCTCCAGATTTCCTACCGGGCAAAAACATTGGGGGCGTGCCTTATAGACCATTCACCCGAATTCCTCCAGATTTCCTACCGGGCAAAAACATTGTGGGCGTGCCTTATAGACCATTCACCCGAATTCCTCCAGATTTCCTACCGGGCAAAAACATTGGGGGCGTGCCTTATAGACCATTCACCCGAATTCCTCCAGATTTCCTACCGGGCATAAACATTGTGGGCGTGCCTTATAGACCATTTACCCGAATTCCTCCAGATTTCCTACCGGGCAAAAACATTGGGGGCGTGCCTTATAGACCATTCACCTGAATTCCTCCAGATTTCCTACCGGGCAAAAAGATTGGGGGCGTGCCTTATAGACCATTCACCCGAATTCCTCCAGATTTCCTACCGGGCAAAAACATTGGGGGCGTTCCTTATAGACCATTCACCCAAATTCCTCCAGATTTCCTACCGGGCAAAAAGATTGGGGGCGTGCCTTGTAGACCATTCACCCGAATTCCTCCAGATTTCCTACCGGGCAAAAACATTGGGGGGGTGCCTTATAGACCATTCACCCGAATTCCTCCAGATTTCCTACCGGGCAAAAACATTGGGGGCGTGCCTTATAGACCATTCACCCGAATTCCTCCAGATTTCCTACCGGGCAAAAACATTGGGGGCGTGCCTTATAGAACATTCACACGAATTCCTCCAGATTTCCTACCGGGCAAAAACATTGGGGGCGTGCCTTATAGACCATTCACCCGAATTCCTCCAGATTTCCTACCGGGCAAAAACATTGGGGGCGTGCCTTATAGACCATTCACCCCAATTCCTCCAGATTTCCTACGGAGCAAAAACATTGGGGGCGTGCCTTATAGACCATTCACCCGAATTCCTCCAGATTTCCTACCGGGCAAAAACATTGGGGGCCTGCCTTATAGACCATTCACCCGAATTCCTCCAGATTTCCTACCGGGCAAAAACATTGGGGGCGTGCCTTATAGACCATTCACCCGAATTCCTCCAGATTTCCTACCGGGCAAAAACATTGTGGGCGTGCCTTATAGACCATTCACCCGAATTCCTCCAGATTTCCTACCGGGCAAAAACATTGGGGGCGTGCCTTATAGACCATTCACCCGAATTCCTCCAGATTTCCTACCGGGCATAAACATTGTGGGCGTGCCTTATAGACCATTCACCCGAATTCCTCCAGATTTCCTACCGGGCAAAAACATTGGGGGCGTGCCTTATAGACCATTCACCCGAATTCCTCCAGATTTCCTACCGGTCAAAAACATTGGGGGCGTGCCTTATAGACCATTCACCCGAATTCCTCCAGATTTCCTACCGGGCAAAAACATTGGGGGCGTTCCTTATAGACCATTCACCCGAATTCCTCCAGATTTCCTACCGGGCAAAAACATTGGGGGCGTTCCTTATAGACCATTCACCCTAATTCCTCCAGATTTCCTACCGGGCAAAAACATTGGGAGCGTGCCTTATAGACCATTCACCCGAATTCCTCCAGATTTCCTACCGGGCAAAAAAATTGGGGGCGTTCCTTATAGACCATTCACCCGAATTCCTCCAGATTTCCTACCGGGCAAAAAGATTGGGGGCGTGCCTTATAGACCATTCACCCGAATTCCTCCAGATTTCCTACCGGGCAAAAACATTGGGGGCGTTCCTTATAGACCATTAACCCGAATTCCTCCAGATTTCCTACCGGGCAAAAAGATTGGGGGCGTGCCTTGTAGACCATTCACCCGAATTCCTCCAGATTTCCTACCGGGCAAAAACATTGGGGGCGTGCCTTATAGACCATTCACACGAATTCCTCCAGATTTCCTACCGGGCAAAAACATTGGGGGCGTGCCTTATAGACCATTCACCCGAATTCCTCCAGATTTCCTACCGGGCAAAAACATTGGGGGCGTGCCTTATAGACCATTCACCCGAATTCCTCCAGATTTCCTACTGAGCAAAAACATTGGGGGCGTGCCTTATAGACCATTCACCCGAATTCCTCCAGATTTCCTACCGGGCAAAAACATTGGGGGCGTGCCTTATAGACCATTCACCCGAATTCCTCCAGATTTCCTACCGGTCAAAAACATTGGGGGCGTGCCTTATAGACCATTCACCCGAATTCCTCCAGATTTCCTACCGGGCAAAAACATTGGGGGCGTGCCTTATAGACCATTCACCCGAATTCCTCCAGATTTCCTACCGGTCAAAAACATTGGGGGCGTGCCTTATAGACATGCAAATTCAGGAGATGGGGGCGGTGGAGGATGTATATATTTTCAAGTATTTTCCTATAAAAAAAATTTTTAATTTTTTTCCAATCATTTTGGAACTTGCAAGCATACATCTTCTTCCTACTCGTCTTCGCCATTTCTCTTCAACGTTCTTCTGCTTCGTCTCTGTTACGTTTTTTTGGACATTACTACTTGCCGTAGTTTTGAAGCACACCCCTTCCCCTTCGAGCTGTCCTGAATGAAATTAAATTATTTTTTTCCAATCATTTTGGAACTTGCAAGCATGCATCTTCTTCTTATTCGTCGTCGCCATTTCTCTTCTTCGTTCTTCTGCTTCGTCTCTGTTACGTTTTTTTGGACATCACTACTTGCCGTAGTTTTGAAGCACACCCCTTCCCCTTCGAGCTGTCCTGAATGAAATGAAATTATTTTTTTCCAATCATTTTGGAACTTGCAAGCGTACATCTTCTTCTTACTCGTCGTCGCCATTTCTCTTCTTCGTTCTTCTGCTTGGTCTCTGTTGCGTTTTTTTGGACATTACTACTTGCCGTAGTTTTGAAGCACACCGCTTCCCCTTCGAGCTGTCCTGAATGAAATTAAATTATTTTTTTCCAATCATTTTGGAACTTGCAAGCATGCATCTTCTTCTTATTCGTCGTCGCCATTTCTCTTCTTCGTTCTTCTGCTTCGTCTCTGTTACGTATTTTTGGACATTACTACTTGCCGTAGTTTTGAAGCACACCCCTTCCCCTTCGAGCTGTCCTGAATGAAATGAAATTATTTTTTTCAAATCATTTTGGAACTTGCAAGCGTGCATCTTCTTCTTACTCGTCGTCGCCATTTCTCTTCTTCGTTCTTCTGCTTGGTCTCTGTTATGTTTTTTTGGACATTACTACTTGCCGTAGTTTTGAAGCACACCCTCTTCCCCTTCGAGCTGTCCTGAATGAAATGAAATTATTTTTTTCCAATCATTTTGGAACTTGCAAGCGTGCATCTTCTTCTTACTCGTCGTCACCATGTCTCTTCTGCTTCGTCTCTGTTACGTTTTTTGGACATTACTACTCGCCGTAGTTTTGAAGCAATGCATGATGGGAATCCGGATGTTGTATGTCCGTGTATTACGGGCCGGAGTAAACACGCGCTGAGAAATAGCTCCGTGCCTGCCTACTTTATGGGTTATAGATCAACATATGGATAACGGAGACCTATATAATAGTCTCCTTTTCAGGTGAGAGAGGACGGTAAAGGTAGTGCCTTTAAGGCCTGCCCCCAATATTATTTCCCGGGTGGAAATCGGGAGAAATTCGGGAGAATGGTGGCCCCGGGAGATTCTCGGGAGGGGCACTGGAATTTGGGAGTCTCCCGGGAAAATCGTGAGGATGAACTCGTACCACATGGGAAATCTAATCACCTGCCAGCTGTGTCTCGCCGTCAACACATTAAACCACATGGTCTTGAGAATGACTGTTCTATATATCAATGGTTGACTCTGGTAGGAAGTAAAAACCGGGTCCGACACCCTGCTCGGTTCTCAGGCTAAGACGTTGTCTGCAGGTCTCATTAGACGTCTCGCACGGTCTTCTACACTACCTCCTCCGGCGACCGTCCGTCAAAATCGTGTCAACCGGAGCCGCCATACCGAATCCTTATCGAGAGGCCATCTGTCAGTCAGAGGCGGCGTAGGACGGAAGGAATTGAGCCGGTCCTGGTTGAGGCATCAGTAAACAACGCACCACGACGGCGTGACTGACGCCGCTTGAATTTGCGGCGGGTAAACATGTTAAGGCATTAAGTGCCGGCGCGCTCAGTCCGCCATCAGACGGAGGAGGAATAGATTGAGGACGAGAAACGGGGAGGAAAGATAAGAAGGAGGGATGATTGCTTTTCTATAAGCGGGCGTCCACCGCGACGTCGCTGGCTTCATGTTTTGTCCCCGCAATCACGCCGCGAGTAATCAGCCGGTCAGCCGGCGACCACGGTCCACCGTTTAGAAATGCCACATGGTACTTGACTGGGTCATGTTGGACCGGGGCCAGGTGGGTGATTGAGTCACGTAGCGTAGATGTCGTCTGTCTGGGCAAACATCCGGCTGCTTCTTAAAACATGTCTTTGGAAGAGGCCGACATATTCCAACCACAGCTTGTTCCTGAGCTCTTTGTTTGGCTTTTAGCTTAGCTCGGAATTTAGCTCTCATCTTAGCTTTTATCTGAACTCAAATCTTAGCGCTTGGCTCAGCCTTTACCTGAGCTTAGCTCTTAGATGAGCTCTTATCTTAGTTCTTCGCTTAACTTTGACCTGAAATATTATTTCAAATCTCGGATTATCTTGAAGTTTGGCTTGTAGTTTAACATTTATCTTAGCTTTGTCCAGCTCTTAGCTTAACCATTTTCTGAGCTCAAATCTTATTTTAGCTCTTAGTTTAACTTTTATCTTAGCCCTAAACTTAGCTTTTAGCTTTCTCTTAACTTGGCGCTTCGTTCAGTTCTTAGCTTCACTTTTTTCTGACCTTAAATCGTATCTTAGCTCTAAGTTTAGGTCTTTACTTAACTTTTAACTGAGCTCTTCGCTCATCTCTTATCTTAACTTTTACTTGAATTTTTAGCTTAGCTCTTAGCTAAACATTTATCCAAGCCCCTAACTTAGCTTTAGCGTTCTCTTAACTTAGCACTTTGTCCAACTCTTAGGTTAACCTTATCTGAGATCTAATCTTACCGTAGCTTTTAGTTTAGGTCTTTACTTAACTTTTAACTGAGCTCTTCGCTCATCTCTTATCTTAATTTTTACTTGAGTTTTTAATTTAGCTCTTAGCTAAACATTTATCCATGCCCCTAACTTAGCTTTTAGCGTTCTCTTAGCGTTCCGTCCAACTCTCAGGTTTACCTTATCTGAGATCAAATCTTACCTTAGCTTTTAGTTTAGCGCTTCACTTATCTTTTAACTGAGCTCTTAGAGTCGCTTTTAGCTTAGGTCTGAATTCAGCTCTTATCTTAGCTTTTATCTGCGCTCAAATCTTAGCGCTTCGCTTAGCCTTTACCTGAGCTTTGCTCTTAGATGAGCTCTTATCTTAGTTCTTTGCTTAACTTTTACCTAAAATATTATTTCAGTCCTCAGATTAGCTTTTAGCTTAGCTCTTAGTTCTTAGATGAGTACTTATCTTAGTTATTTGCTTAACTTTGACCTGTAATATTATTTCAGATCTCAGATTATCATGAAGTTAAGCTCTTAGTTTTACATTTTTTTTAGCCCTTAATTTAGCTTTTATATTTCTCTTAATATAGCGCTTTGTCCAGCTCTTAGCTTCACCTTTTTCTTAGCTCAAAAATTATCTTAACTCTTAGTTTAAGATTTATCTTAGCCCTTAATTTAGCTGTTTAGCTTTCTCCTAATTTAGCGCTTAGTCCAGCTCTTATCTTGAATTTTTTTTTTTGCTCAAATCTTATTTTAGCTCTAACTTGAGCTCTCTACTTAACTTTTAACTGATCTTTTAGCTTATCCCTTAGCTTACCTTTTACCTGCGCTTTTAGTATAAGTTCTAGCTTAGCTCTTAGCGTGAAAATGTATCTTAGCCCCTAAATTAGCTTTTAGCCTTCTCTTAATTTAGCGCTTCGTCCAGCTCTTAGCATAAACTTTTTCTGAGATCAAATTTTACCTTAGCTTTTAGTTTAGCTCTTCAATTATCTTTTAACTGAGCTCATAGAGTAGCTTTTAGCTTAGGTCTGAATTGAGCTCTTATCTTAGCTTTTATTTAAGCTCAAATCTTAGCGCTTCGCTTAGCTATTAGCTTAGCTTTTACATGAGCTTTCGGATTAGCTCTTACATGAGCTCTTATCTTAGTTCTTTGCTTAACTTTTACCGAAAATATTATTTCAGATCTCAGATTAGCTTTTATTTTAGCCCTCAATTTAACTGTCCAACTTATCTCTCAACTTAGCGCTTCATCCAGCTCTTAGCTTAAAGTTTTTCTGGGATCAAATCCTACCTTAGCTTTTAGTTTTGCTCTTCAATTATCTTTTAACCGAGCTCATAGAGTAGCTTTTAGCTTAGGTTTGAATTGAGCTCTTATCTCAACTTTTATTTAGGGTCAAATCTTAGCGCTTCGCTTACCTCTTAGCTTAGCTTTTACCTGAGCTTTTAGCTTAGCTCTTAGATGAGCCCTTATCTTAGTTCAATATCATTTCAGATCTCAGATTAGCTTTTATTTTATCCCTCAATTTAGCTTTCTATCTTATCTCTCAATTTAGCGCTTCGTCCAGCTCTTAGCTTCACCTTTTTCTGAGATCAAATCTTACCTTAGCTTTTAGTTTAGCTCGTCAATTATCTTTTAACTGAGCTCATAGAGTAGCTTTTAGTTTAGGTCTGAATTGCGCTCTTATCTTAGCTTTTATCTAAGCTCAAATCTTAGCGCTTCGCTTAGCTATTAGCTTAGCTTTTACCTGAGCTTTTAGCTTAGCTCTTACAAGAGCTCTTATCTTAGTTCTTTGCTTAACTTTTACGTAAAATATTATTTAAGATCTCAGATTAGCTTTTATTTTAGCCCTCAATTTAACTGTCTATCTTATCTCTCAACTTAACGCTTCGTCCAGCTCTTAGCTTAACCTTTTTCTGAGATCAAATCTTACCTTTGCTTTTAGTTTAGCTCTTCAATTATCTTTTAACTGAGCTAATAGAGTAGCTTTTAGCTTAGGTCTGAGTTGAGCGCTTATCTTAGCTTTTATTTAAGCTCTAATCTTAGCGCTTCGCTTAGCTATTACCTTAGCTTTTACATGAGCTCTTATCTTAGTTCTTTGCTTAACTTTTACCTAAAATATTACCTCAGATCTCAGATTAGCTTTTATTTTAGCCCTCAATTTAGCTTTCTATTTTATCTCTCAATTTAGCGCGTCGTCCAGCTCTTAGCTTAAACTTTTTCTGAGATCAAATCTTACCTTAGCTTTTAGTCTAGCTCTTCAATTATCTTTTAACTGAGCTCATAAAGTAGCTTTTAGCTTAGGTCTGAATTGAGATCTTAGCTTTTATTCAAGCTCAAATCTTAGTGCTTCGCTTAGCTATTAGCTTAGCTTTTACCTGAGCTTTTGGCTTAGCTCTTAGATGAGCCCTTATCTTAGTTCTTTGCTTAACTTTGACCTAAAATATTACTTCAGATCTCAGATTAGCTTTTATTTTAGCCCTCAATTTAGCTTTCTATTTTATCTCTCAATTTAGCGCTTCGTCCAGCTCTTAGCTTAAACTTATTCTGAGATCAAATCTTACCTTAGCTTTTAGTCTAGCTCTTCAATTATCTTTTAACTGAGCTCATAAAGTAGCTTTTAGCTTAGGTCTGAATTGAGCTCTTATCTTAGCTTTTATTTAAGCTTTAATCTTAGCGCGTTGCTTAGCTATTACCTTAGATTTTACATGAGCTCTTATCTTAGTTCTTTGCTTAACTTTTACCTAAAATATTATTTCAGATCGCAGATTAGCTTTTATTTTAGCCCCCAATTTACCTTTCTATCTTATCTCTCAACTTAGCGCTTCGTCCAGCTCTTAGCTTAAACTTTTTCTGAGGTCAAATCCTACCTTAGCTTTTATTTAGCTCGTCAATTATCTTTTAACTGAGCTCATAGAGTAGCTTTTATCTTAGGTCTGAATTGAGCTTTTATTTTAGCTTTTATTTAAACTCTAATTTTAGCGCTTCGCTTAGCTATTAGCTTAGCTTTTACCTTAGCTCTTAGATGAGCTATTATCTTAGTTATTCGCTTAACTTTCACCTAAAATATTATTTCAGATCTCAGATTAGCTTTCATTTTAGTCCTCAATTTAGCTTTCTATTTTATCTCTCATCTTAGCGATTCACCCAACTCTTAGCTTCACCTTTTTCTGACAAAAATGTGCCTAGTCTCAGAAAAGGTTGAAAACCACTCTTCTATGACATCCATCAATCAAAACCAATTGGGTTCTTGCTTGAACAGGCGATCCAAACCGGAGCGTGATGGTCTGAGACTAGATACAACGCACTTAGTACCTCATCCTTAAACCTGTGTTTTTTCCGCCCGGGTCTTGATGGTCTTCTTCATCTTTTTTGGGGCGGCGATCCCTCGTACTCGGCGTAGAGGACTTAATCACAGCGAGGCCGGCCCGCGCTGATTAAACGGGACAATGGCGCTCCGTGGAGGGAAGCACGGCGGCGAGTTTGTTTTCACTTTCATGCGCACTCTGCTTATCTCCGTCTGACCAGCTCATTACCACGGCTTTGAGGCCCACTTTGAAATTTCCTCTCTTCTATTAGCGCGCACACACACACACACACACACACAGTTTACACAGCTGGAAATAAAGCAGGCTTAACGATGATAAAATTGATGCCCGAGATTTGATTATTTTAAGATGCAAGTTAAGGACCAGAGAAGTTGCTGACCTTCATAAATGAAGAATGCATTAAGTATCCGTTCAAAAAGACTCCTGTTATTTGTATTTTTCTGAGAGATGGCGACATTGTGGATTGAAAACGTGTTACCCTTCACATGGGAAAATAGGTTAAAAGGGATTTTAGTCAAAGGTAGATCCACTATGGACTGGACTCTCACACTATTATGTAAGATCAACTATGGACTGGACTCTCACAATTATGTTAGATCCACTATGGACTGGACTCTCACTATTATGTCAGATCCACTATGGACTGGACTCTCACTATTATGTTGGATCCACTTTGGACTGGACTCTCATACTATTATGTTAGATCCATTATGGACTCGACTCTCATACTATTATGTTAGATCCACTATGGACTGGACTCTCACACTATTATGTAAGATCAACTATGGACTGGACTCTCACAATTATGTTAGATCCACTATGGACTGGACTCTCACTATTATGTTAGATCCACTATGGACTGGACTCTCACTATTATGTTGGATCCACTTTGGACTGGACTCTCATACTATTATGTTAGATCCATTATGGACTCGACTCTCATACTATTATGTTAGATCCACTATGGACTGGACTCTCACTATTATGTTAGATCCACTTTGGACTGGACTCTCATACTATTATGTTAGATCCACTATGGACTGGACTCTCATACTATTATGTTAGATCCACTATGGACTGGACTCTCACAATCATGTTAGATCCACTATGGACTGGACTCTCACTATTATGTTCGATCCACTATGGACTGGACTTTCCCACTATTATATCAGATCCACTATGGACTGGACTCTCACTATTATGTCAAATCCACTATGGATTGGACTCGCTCACTATTATGTTATATCCACTATGGACTGGACTCTCTCACTATTATGTTAATTCCACTATGGACTGGACTCTCACTATTATGTTCGATCCACTATGGACTGGACTTTCCCACTATTATATCAGATCCACTACGGACTGGACTCTCACTATTTTGTCAAATCCACTATGGATTGGACTCTCTCACTATTATGTTAGATCCACTATGGACTGGACACTCTCACTATTATGTTAATTCCACTATGGACTGGACTCTCTCACTATTATGTCAGATGCACTATGGACTGGACTCTCACTATTATGTCAGATGCACTATGGACTGGACTCTCACTATTATGTCAGATGCACTATGGACTGGACTTTCCCAATATTATGCTAGACCCACTCGACGTCCATTGCACCGGTCTCCCCTAGAGGGCGGGGAGGTCACCCACCTCTGCGGTCCTCTCCAAGGTTTCTCATTGTCATCCGACACATCTATGTATTTATCCATCCATCCATCCATTTTTCTATCATCTATCCATCCATCCACAACCGCACATTATTATAATTATTGATATAATTACTGGGAGGTGAGGGGAGCAGTGGGCAGCAGCAGTTGACGCGCCCGGGAATAATTTCTGGTGATTTAACCCCCAATTCCAACCCTTGATGCTGAGTGCCAATCAGGAAGGTAATGGCTCCCATTTTTATAGTCTTTGGTATGACTCGGCCGTGGTTTTAACTCACGACCTACCGATATCAGTACGGACACTCTAAATGGCAACAGCGGAGGATGCATGTGCATGCACGAGCCAGTCTGCCCCACAACAAGAGGAAAGGGGAAAAAGAAGGAGTTTATTGACTACAGCCTGGACTAGAGTGGCGGACTCGCGCAAAGCACTTTTGGGTTCAATCATACCATATATGGAGATATCCGCTGATGTCACACTTGGGACAAATGACACAAAAGGCTCGTTAGGAGGAAGTATGAAGAAAGGCAAGATTGTTTTATAAATATCCCTGTCAAAGTTTGTTGTTGACGATCCCCAAGATGCAGAGAAGGAGGCAGGCATTGAGTAGGAAAACATGATGTAAATTAAAATACTAGAACAACAACAAACAAAAGGGTACCAACAAAAGGCGCGCACGGAGCGGATAACAAACTTGGCTATGAACAAACAAACTTGAAGCAGGGAACAAAAGACAGTAAGCTACAAACAGCTACCGAATATAGCTTACCGCTACGCTGCAATGACACGACCAGTAGAAACGACAAGTAGAAATTACATTGACATGACACGGCACTAAAATAATCCAGCTCTGACTGGAGGAGAAAACAGGTCTAAATAGGTACGGGCTGATTGACACCAGGTGTGGCCAGGTGCCAATCAGCCGCAACTGAGGGGATACAGCACTCAGGGAGACAAACAGGAAACTGAACCAAAATAAGAGTGCTGACAGGAACTAAAGACAGGAAATACGACACACACACACAGAGGAAAAACTAAAACACAACCAAACTGTCAGGGGCAAGCCTGACAAACTTTGCGGTTTTCTTTCACATTTACGGCATTTTTGCAGATCCCAAATACACAAAAACAGGTACCAATTGGTCAGAAAAGTTGGTTTTGCATAATCGGTGACCTTTATACAAAGTAGCACAATGCTACACCGCCCAAAATGGGTGAAGGAAACGTTTGTGCACCCACGCATGTTGTCCTCTGGTCTGTGATTTGTAAATCAAAAGGTTCGTACCACGATTCTTTCGTGAATCGAGCTTCCACTGTATGCACATCTTTCTGCTGTAACTCCGAAGTTTAGTTTGACTTCAGAGGCATACATCTTCCAAAAGAAAAAAAACTCCATCCTTGAAGGTCCCACTGCATGTTAAAAATAGCACTTGTGAATGTGTCTGTCTACTTCCAACTTGTGATCGGTCTTTGGGAGGGTTGCTGATGCAGCAGCTGTCACGGTGAAGCAGGCATATATCAGATGTGCAGTCTGACTTTACAAGTCATCCTTCAGTCCGTGGCAAAGATCAGTCCCTGAAGATGTGTCCAAGTTGGCACATTTGCATTTTACATGCCTGCCTACACACACACACACACACACACACACTCTCTCTCTCTCTCTCTCTCACACACACACACACACACACACACACACACACACACACTGGTTATCATTTGAAATGGGGACCGAGTTTTTGATCAGAACTTGTGGGGACCACCCTTTCTAAAGGTTGTGGAGGCATTAAAAACATGTGTAAAATGGCCACTGCCCAGTTAGCTCATACACGTCTTTAAATCTCTGGATTGATGACGTAATGTGCTGATCAGTGTTACTGGAGACCCTGGGGAAAAATAATTAATATGGTTCATGGGGACCAAATTTGAATCATTTTGCATAATTCACACAAATTTGTTTGTGACTACTGAGGACCATTTTAAAAAATTAATAAAAAATTTAAATTAAATAGGACATGATCCTCAGAATACAAAACATCAATAACAACAACCCTAAAATACATCTTCAGAATGGATCTGACAATCATTTAAAAAGGGTTCCCTTTAGGGGACCTGTTTTTTTTGTCCCCATACCGTCAGAGGTCCCCTAAAGAAGACTGTGTAAACACATCGATGTCCCCATTAAGTAAGCATTGGCAGAACACACGCGCACACTCACTCACACACACAGACACACACAGACTGGTTATCATTTGAAATGGGGACCAAGTTTCTGATCAGAACTTGTGGGGACCACCCTTTCTAAAGGTTGTGGAGGCATAAAAAAAATGTGTAAAATGCCCACTGCCCAGTTAGCTCATACATGTTTTTAAATCTCTGGATTGATGAAGTAATGTGCTGATCAGTCTTAGTGGAGACCCTGGGGAAAAATAATTAATATGGTTCATGGGGACCAAATTTGAATCATTTTGCATAATTCACACACATTTGTTCGTGACTACTGAGGACCATTGAAAGTTTTTTATAAAAAATTCAAATTAATTAGGACATGATCCTCAGAATACAGAACATCGGTAACAACATTCCTACAATACATCTTCAGAATGGATCTGACTATCATTTAAAAAGGGTTCCCTTTAGGGGACCTGTTTTTTTGTCCCCCTACCATCAGATGTACCCTAAAGGTGACTGTGTAAACACATCGATGTCCCCATTAAGTAAGCATTGCCAGAACACACGCGCACACTCACTCACACACACACACACACACACACACACACACACACACACACACACACACACACACATATTCTTGTATTTCTGACCTTATTGAGACCTCCGAAAAATTTCAACCTCTTTAGGACCACCCTTTCTATATATATATATATATATATATATATATATATATATATATATATATATATGTACACATATATAAATATATTTAAAAATATATACATGGTATGCCAATATAAAAAACGCTTGTGAAAAAGGAGTTGTATTTTCACAGGGAAAACCTAGAATTTTTTGTAGTATTACAATAAAAGTCATAAATTTACTAACGCAAGTCAAAATTTTATGAGAAAAACTCAACATTTTTGCAACATTATGATAAAAGTTGTCAGTTTTTCTCAATAACAGTGGCAATTTTACAAGAAAACACACACATGTTCTTGTATATCAGACCTTCTTGAGACCTGAGAAAAATGCCAACCTCTTTAGTTAGGACCACCCTTTATATATATATATATATATATATATATATATATATATATATATATATATATATATATATATATATATATATATATATATATTTATATATATACCGTATTTCCTTGACTTACCGCCGGGGCGCTAATTAATTTAAAACCTCTTCTCACTCCTGCGCTTACCAAAGGCATGCGGTAAAAGTAAGCATGCGCTTCATATTTTAAAATCTCTTCTCACTCCGGCACTTACCAAAGGTATGCAGTAAAAATTTGAGTGTGATGTAAGCTTAGACCTTAAATCCTACTGACGCTCCCCTTTCCTCTCCCTTATCTCTCCTGCTTGCTTCTTTGTTTTGTCTTGTCTTAACTTTCTTGTTGCCTCTTTTTGCACTGCTCTCCAAGTCTAAACATTGGAACTATTTAACTGGCCTCAACAAAATTGACGAGATCTTGGGTTTGGGGGAACCTGCTGTCGTGACGAAGCGGTTGTTGCTGGACACACGACGGACTCTTGGGAGAAGAAGGAGTGCCGCGTGCCTGGCGACCCTTTTCTGTCGAGGACATAATTCCTATTGGGAATTATGACAACAGGACATCTGCTGATTGAAGTAAGCGTTGCTCTAGTTTGTCAACAAATTGGAAGTTGCTGGCAGTCTTCAAAGTACCCCAAAGCTGCCACAAATGATTGGAGGATGCGGGAAGAACTGTGGATTACATCGGACTGTCTACCCCGCAGTTTTTGAAAACCAGTCATAGACAATTTTAGAGTGAAAAGCAATATTTTTTTTTAACTCATACAAATCTTTTTAACTGGGATTTTTTTTCCCTGGCTTCGAGACTCTCCCGAAGATCACTGCAGGTAGACACAACAAACTCTGTTTTTTGTCTCTCATGGACACACACCTGTTGTTGTGAACTTTGGACTAGGGACGGAAAATACATCAAGGCCGCGGAACAGAGAAGTGAAGTGAAGTGAATTATATTTATATAGCGCTTTTCTCTTGTGACTCAAAGCGCTTTACATAGTGACACCCAATATCTAAGTTACATTTAAACCAGTGTGGGTGGTACTGGGAGCAGGTGGGTAAAGTGTCTTGCCCAAGGACACAACGGCAGTGACTAGGATGGCGGAAGCGGGAATCGAACCTGCAACCCTCAAGTTGCTGGCACGGCCACTCTACCAACCGAGCTATGCCGCCCAAGAGACACACTATGGGCTTATACACACACACACACAAACACAAAAAAATATATACGCCACACATACACCCTCCTGTCCCCCAATCCAACGCCCTCGACGCAATTCCGTAGGGGTGATGAATGGATGGTCAGCGCCTGAGAGCTGCGGCCTACCACCATGACCTTGAACTACCTTCATATCTCGAGATGTATGTTGTAATACGTATATGTGCTTTGCTATGAAGGTTTTTTCTCACTCCGAACTGGGCCCCCTTAGGAGCTCAGTCTGGATTGTATTTTTTTACTCATCCTTCCCCAGCGTTGACCTTTTTCCCATCTTTTACGGGGCGCCTTATGGCGACCCATCAGCGTGCTTGTTCTGTAACCCTGTACACTGTTTGTTTGTCTAATCTTGAACAGGTTTGTGCTGAAAACAAATTTCCGTTGTACTTGTGCAATGACAATAAAGACCTACCTACTTACTTGTTATTTCATATGTTGACTACAGGGGGAGCCCTCATTTTGATAGATTTCACCACCAAATGAGATATTCTGTATTAGATGCAACGGTTTTCCTATTGGGACCATGATTTCGGTCCTAACTTGTTCTCGATCCTCACATGGACGAAACTTTTCCTTGTTGATGTCTCAGGAAGGCTAGAAATACAAGAACACACACACACACACACGTCCTACATGCAAAGATTACTCGGATTGAGCGACTGATTAAACCGGAAAAAACATCTGCTGTTTAATCGTAGTTTTTGACAGAACTTGATGTGTGTGTTTGGTTTTTTTTTCTTCCGTTTCATCAGACTGGATGAAAGCGAGGCAAGCTTCAAACCCAAGTTGTCCGCCGTCGAATTCCAGCGTCTTCTTTTCAACGTGACAGCTCTGCACATCAGCAACGCGGGGGGACCCGACTGTAAGTCAGCCCCTTGCCCTTTGTAGGCCCAGGAAACCACATTAGTTTTCACCACGTACCATCCCACAAAAATCTCCCCAAGCACCACCAACAATATTTGCTATTAGTTTTAGCCTGTGTAAATGGTAAATAACAACAAAATACAATGATATGCAAATCCTTTTCAACCTATATTTAATTGAATCGACCGCAAAGACAATATATTTATCCTTCAAACTGGTAAACTTTAAGTTTTGCAAATATTAGCTCATTTGGAATTGGACGCCTGCAACATGTTTCCAAAAAAAGCTGGCACAAGTGGCAAAAAAGACGGAGAATGTTGAGGAATGCTCGTCAAACTGCCGCGATCCGCGACTCGGATCTTCACATGTTTATTTTTCCATCTTTGTTCTCATTCTCCGTTTGATACCGTTTATTTCCCGTTGAGTCCATCACCATGGTTACTTATTAGTTTCAGCTGTTACTCCCGGTTCCTGCGCACCTGTTCTCTGCTAATCACCTTCCCTTTATAAGCCAGCCTCTTCTGTTTATTCTTTCTGGGACGCAACGTAACGTCTCGCTAGCTCATTAGCTCAGCCACCTAGTCATCTTTAGCTCACATGCCAATCATCTTTGTTTTTACTTTTCATGCCTTCGTGCCAAGTCTTAGTTCTTTATATTTCCTAGCTTTCACGCTAGCGTCTTTTGTTTCCCTTTTTATATGCTCCAGTGTTTTTGTTCAGAGCTCCCCTTTTGTTAGATCCTACCTTTGTTGTGTTCTTCGTTTGACGCATCTACGAGGGAATCGAACCCGCTACCACGATGCCGAACCGGCGTTAAACAAACGCTTATTTGGAACATCCCACAGGTGAACAGGCTGATTGGGAACAGGTGGGTGCCATGGTTGGGTATAAAAAGCAGCTTCCAGGAAATGCTCAGTCGGGACGAGGGTCACCACTTTGTGAGCAAATGTGTGAGCAAAAACGTCCGGCAGTTTAAGAACATTTCTCAACGAGCTATTGCAAGGAGTTTAGGGATTTCACCATCTACGGGTCCGTAATATCGTCAAAAGGTTCAGGAAATCTGGGAAAATTGCACGTAAGCGATGATATTACAGACCTTGGATCCCTCAGGCGGTACTGCATTAAAAACAGACATCGGTGTGTAAAGGATATCACCACATGGGCTCAGGAACACTTCAGAAAACCACTGTCAGCACCTACGGTTGGTCGCTACATCTGTAAGCGCAAGTTAAAACTCTATTATGCAAAGCCAAACCCATTTATCAACAACACCCAGAAATGTTGCCGGCTAAGCTGGGCCCGAGCTCATCTAAAAAGGACTGATGCAAAGTGGAAAACTGTTTTGTGGTCTGACGAGTCCACATTTCACATTGTTTTTGGAAACCGTGGACGTCGTGTCCTCTGGACCAAAGAGGAAAAGAACCATCCGGATTGTTCTAGGCGCAATGTTGAAAAGCTAGCATCTGTGATGGTGTGGGGGTTTATTAGTGCCCAAGGCATGGGTAACTTACACATCTGTGAAGGCACCATTAATGCTGAAAGGTACATACAGGTTTTGGAGCAACATATGTTGCCATCCAAGCAACGTCTTTTTCATGGACGCCCCTGCTTATTTCAGAAAGACAATGCCAAGCCACATTATGCACGTGTTACAACAGCATGGCTTCAATATACTAGATTGGCCCTGCCTGTAGTCCAGACCTGTCTCCCATTGAAAATGTGTGGCGCTAAATGAAGCGTCAAATACGACTATGCGAAGCGAAAGCCTTTTATCAACAACACCCGGAGCCCGAGTTCAGACAATAAATATCTTGTCTTTGCAGTCTTTTCAATTGAATATAAGTTGAAAAATATTTGCTAATCATTGTATTCTGTTTTTATTTACACAACGTGCCAACTTCACTGCTTTTGGGTTTTGTATTTGCATTGAAAAAAGCAACTTGTCTAAAACACAGGACTTCACTGTGCATGTTGACACCTTAAGAGCAGCAGACGGGAAATCAACATAAAATATGGTATGGGGGTCTATTGGTGCCCAAGGCATGGGCAACTTACACATATGTGAAGGCACCTTTAATGCTGAAAGGTACATACAGGTTTGGAGCAACATATGTTGCCGTTAAAGCAACGTTATTATGGACGCCCCTGCTTATTTCTGCAAGACAATGCCAAGCCACATTATGCACGTGTTACAACAGCATGGTTTCAATATACTAGACTGGCCCTGCCTGTAGTCCAGACCTGTCTCCCATTGAAAATGCGTGGCGTTATATGAAGCGTCAAATACCACTATGCAAAGCGGAAGCCTTTTATCAACAACACCCGTAGCCCGAGTTCAGACATTAAATATCTTGACTTTGCAGTCTTTTCAATTGAATATAAGTTGAAAAATATTTGCAAATCATTGTATTCTGTTTTTGTTTAGGAATTACACAATGTGCCAACTTCATTGTTTTTGAGTTTTGTATTTGCACTGAAAAAAGCAACTTGTCTAAAATACAGGACTTCACTGTGCATGTTGACACTTTGGGAGCAGCAGACGGGAAATCAACATAAAATATGGTATGGGGGTGTATCAGTGCCCAAGGCATGGGTAACTTACACATCTGTGAAGGCACCATATGTTGCCGTTAAAGCAACGTTATTATGGACGCCCCTGCTTATTTCTGCAAGACAATGCCAAGCCACATTATGCACGTGTTACAAAAGCATGGCTTCTATATACAAGGCTGGCATGCCTGTAGTCCAGACCTGTCTCCCATTGAAAATGCGTGGCGTTATATGAAGCGTCAAATACCACTATGCAAAGCGGAAGCCTTTTATCAACAACACCCGTAGCCCGAGTTCAGACATTAAATATCTTGACTTTGCAGTCTTTTCAATTGAATATAAGTTGAAAAATATTTGCAAATCATTGTATTCTGTTTTTGTTTAGGAATTACACAATGTGCCAACTTCATTGTTTTTGAGTTTTGTATTTGCACTGAAAAAAGCAACTTGTCTAAAATACAGGACTTCACTGTGCATGTTGACACTTTGGGAGCAGCAGACGGGAAATCAACATAAAATATGGTATGGGGGTGTATCAGTGCCCAAGGCATGGGTAACTTACACATCTGTGAAGGCACCATATGTTGCCGTTAAAGCAACGTTATTATGGACGCCCCTGCTTATTTCTGCAAGACAATGCCAAGCCACATTATGCACGTGTTACAACAGCATGGCTTCTATATACGCCTGTAGTCCAGACCTGTCTCCCATTGAAAATGCGTGGCGTTATATGAAGCGTCAAATACCACTATGCAAAGCGGAAGCCTTTTATCAACAACACCCGGAGTGGAAAAATATTTGCGGAAAAAAAGAGGACATTTTTTCCCCCCACCGGCTGGTAAAGACTTCTTAGAGTCCTTGTCTTGTACCTTTTTCATGTGGCGTTTATGACACCACATATTTGAGATCTCATGCATATTCCATCACTTTTGTCTACTGCAGCGCCCACAGAGGCGAGGAAAGCGTTAATGATTTCAACTCTACTCTCAAAGCCATCATCACCGCTGGCCCTGGCCCAAAAAAAAAAAAAAAAAAAAAATACAATCCCATCTCGCCCTCTTCAAAGTTCTCCCTGCCGTTTACAGCGCTACGGTGCCACCTGTCATCATTGCGGCGACAGTGGCAAAAATGGTCTTCAGTCCATAAAGGCGATGATAAAGACTGGTGTAAATCAACGGTTTAACAGGCTCAATGTCCCTCCCGCCAAAGTGATCCAAAATTGATGTGTGGCCCACTGATGGAAATTGTCGATTCAAGAACTTCGACGGCGATCTCGCGGCGAGGATTGACGGCGTGGGTGTCAAAATGTTGAGGGTGTGAAACGGGGCCCTCGTCGCACACTTGAACGGGCCGGTAAAAAAAAAAAAATCAGGAGGTAGAAGGCGAGGAAGGACGGGCCCCGCCGTCTTATTAACCCCGCGGTGCTTTCGTTAAAAAAAGCCACGGAATGTCTGGCTGGCTGCTTGTTAGAAGTTACGGTTCGCCCGCCTTTCGTCACTTTGCCTCACATCTGCCTCTCGTTAAGGGCCACAGTTGTCGCATCCGTCTCAACGGACATAATGAAGTTTTTAAAAAAGGCTTAAAAACCCTTCTTTAAAAAAAAAAAAAAAAAAGCTTTGTTTTAGATATATGTATACTAGTTCTAGCTATTAGGCTGTTCTAGTTTTTATGTATTTATTTATTTATTTGATTATTTATTTGTATTTATTTATTTATTTTTGTATTTATTTATCTATTTTTCAGGGGCGGCCAAACTACTGCCCGCCAGCCAAAAAAAGGCTTAAAAACCCTTCTTTTATTTTATTTTTTTTATATATATGTATACTAGTTCTATCCATAAGGCTGTTCTAATTTATATTTATTCATGTATTTATTTACGTATTTATTTATTTATTTACATATTTATTTATTTATTCATTTTTATTTTATTTTATTATATATATATATATATATATATATATATATATTTTAATACACTGTAGCACTTTCAGGTTGTTTACTCAATGTAATGTGCCTTTTAAGAATAAAATCCATTATTGTTACAATTATTATAATCAGGGGCGTCCAAACTACTGTCCGCCACCCAAAAAAAGGCTTAAAAACCCTTCTTTTAATTTATTTTTATTTTTTATATATATGTATACTAGTTCTATCTATAAGGCTGTTCTAGTGTTTATTTATTTATTTACGTATTTATTTATTTACCTATTTATTTATTTATTTATTTATTTATTTATTTGTATTTTAATTTATTATTATTTTTTGTTATAGACTGTAGCACTTTCAGGTTGTTTACACAATGTAATGTGCCTTTTACGAATAAAATCCATAATTGTTATTATTATTATAATCGGGGGCGGCCAAACTACTGCCCGCCAGCCCAAAAAAGGCTTAAAAACCCTTCTTTTTTAGAATCCTTTTTTTTAGATATATGTATATTAGTTCTAGCTATTAGGCTGTTCTATTTTTTTTTTTTTAATACAGTGTAGCACTTTGAGGTTGTTTACTCAATGTGAAGTGCTTTTCACAAATAAAATCCATTATTGTTATTATAATCAGGGGCAGCCAAACTACTGCCCGCCAGCCCAAAAAAGGCTTAAAACCCCTTTTTTTTTTTTTTTTTTTTATATATATATGTATACTAGTTCTATCTATAAGGCTGTTCTAGTTATTTATTTATTTATTTACGTATTTATTTATTTATTTACTTATTTATTTATTCATTCATTTTTATTTTATTTTATTATTATTATTATTTTCATACACTGTAGCACTTTCAGGTTGTTTACACAATGTAATGTGCCTTTTACAAATAAAATACATCATTGTTATTATTATTATTATAATCAGAAGCGGCCAAACTACTGCAAGCCAGTCAAAAAAAGGCTTAAAACCCCTTTTTTTTTTTTATCCTTGTTTTTTTAAGATATATGTATACTAATTCTAGCTATTAGGCTGCTCTAGTTTTTTTTAGTTATTTATTTATTTACGTATTTATTTATTTATTTACTTATTTGTTCATTTCTATTTTATTTTATTATAAATTTTTTTTAATACACTGTAGCTCTTTCAGGTTGTTTACACAATGTAATGTGCCTTTTACAAATAAAATCCATTATTGTTATTATTATTATAATCAGGGGCGGCCAAACTACTGCCCGCCAGCCAAAAAAAAGGCTTAAAAACCCTTCTTTTTCAAAATCCTTGTTTTTTTTAAGATATATGTATACTAGTTCTAGCTATTAGGCTGTTCTTTTTTTTTTTTTTTAATACAGTGTAGCACTTTGAGGTTGTTTACTCAATGTAAAGTGCTTTTTACAAATAAAATCCATTATTGTTGTTATTATTTTAATCAGGGGCGGCCAAACTATTGCCCGCCAGCCAAAAAAAGGCTTAAAAGCCCTTCTTTTTCAAAATCCTTTTTTTTAAAGATATATGTATACTAGTTCTAGCTATTGGGCTGTTCTAGTTTCTTTAGTTTTTTTAATACAGTGTAGCACTTTGAGGTTGTTTACTCAATGTAAAGTGCTTTTTACAAATAAAATCCATTATTGTTGTTATTATTTTAATCAGGGGCGGCCAAACTATTGCCCGCCAGCCAAAAAAAGGCTTAAAAACCCTTCTTTTTAAAAATCTTTTTTTTTAAGATATATGTATACTAATTCTAGCTATTAGGCTGCTCTAGTTTTTTTAGTTATTTATTTATTTATTTATGTATTCATTTATTTATGTATTTATTTATTTATTTACTTATTTGTTCATTTCTATTTTATTTTATTAGAATTTTTTTTTAAATACACTGTAGCTCTTTCAGGTTGTTTACACAATGTAATGTGCCTTTTACAAATAAAATCCATTATTGTTACTATTATTATAATCAGGGGCGGCCAAACTACTGCCCGCCAGCCAAAAAAAGGCTTAAAAGCCCTTCTTTTTCAAAATCCTTTTTTTTAAAGATATATGTATACTAGTTCTAGCTATTGGGCTGTTCTAGTTTCTTTAGTTTTTTTAATACAGTGTGGCACTTTGAGGTTGTTTACTCAATGCAAAGTGCCTTTTACAAATAAAATCCATTATTGTTATTACTATTATAATCAGGGGTGGCCAAACTACTGCCCGCCAGCCAAAAAAAGGCTTAAAAACCCTTCTTTTTAAAAAGCCTTTTTTTGGGGGGGGATATATGTATACTAGCTCTAGTGATTAGGCTGTTCTAGTTTTTATTTATTTATTTATTTATTTATTTATTTATTGACATATTTCTATTTATTTCTATTTTTTTTTTTTTTTTACATTTGTTTTTATTTTTAAATGTATTTTTAATACACTGTAGCACTTTGAGGTTTTTTACTCAACGTAAAGTGCCTTTTATAAATAAAATCCATTATTGTTATTACCATTATAATCAGGGGCGGCCAAACTACTGCCCGCCGGCCAAAAAAAAGGGTTAAAATCCCTTCTTTAAAAAAAAAAACTTTTTTTTAGATATACGTATATTAGTTCTAGCTATTAGGCTGTTCTAATTTTCTATCCATCCATCCATCCATCTATTTCTACCGCTTTTTCCTTTTTGGGGTGACGGGGGGCGCTGGCGCCTATCTCAGCTACAATCGGGCAGAAGGCGGTGTACACCCTGGACAAGTCGCCGTATTTAGGTTTAGGTTTAGACTACCGCGACTCACTTCTCAGCTGCAGTACTTACAAAATAGTGCTGCTCGGATCCTGATGAAAGTCCGAGGACAAAGCTCCGAATTATGCGAGATCATGGTTTCCGGTCTCGCGGTCTGTGGAATGTTCTCCCTGACCACCTGAGGGTGCCACAGACTGTGAATGATTTTTTAAAAAGGCTTAAAAACCCTTGTCAAAGTTGGGAGACTGGCCGTGGCAGCAATCTGAGGATTACTGGTTCAATCCCAACCCTTCTACCATCCTAGTCACGTTCGTTGTGTCCTTGAGCAAGACACTTCACCCTTGCTCCTGATGGGTCCGGGTTAGCGCTTTGCATGGCAGCTCCCGCCATCAGTGTGTGAATGTGTGTGTGAATGGGTGAATGTGGAAATAGTGTCAAAGCGCTTTGAGTTCCTTAAAAAGGTAGAAAAGCGCTATACAAGTACAACTATTCATTTATTTTATTTATTTGCTAGTGCATCTGCCTCACAATACGAAGGTCCTGAGCCGTCCTGGGTTTAATCCCGGGCTTGATTGGCAACACTAAATTGCCCCTAGTGTCAATGTGAGTGTGAATGTTGTCTGTCTATCTGTGTTGGCCCTGCGATGAGGGGGCGACTTGTCCAGGGTGTACCCGGCCTACCGCCCAAATTCGGCTGAGATAGGCTCCAGCGACCCCAAAAGGGACAAGCGGTAGAAAATGGATGGATGGATGGATGGATGGATGGATGGATGGATGGAGTCGAGAGTCCAGCTGATCAATTCCATGCCTAATGTTTAGATTTGGAGGATGGCGCAAAGAAAGAGGCTTCAAAGTCTTAATTCAGTACCTATAAAAGTACCAAATTCAGTACCCATCCCTGACTCTTAGCCTGCATTTAAGTACAAACCCTGTTTCCATATGAGTTGGGAAATTGTGTTGGATGTAAATATAAACAGAATACAATTATTTGCAAATCATTTTCAACCCATATTCAGTTGAATATGCTACAAAGACAACATATTTGATGTTCAAACTGATACAATTTTTTTTTTTTTTTCCGCAAATAATCATTAACTTTAGAATTTGATGCCAGCAACACGTGACAAAGAAGTTGGGAAAGGTGGCAAAACATACTGATGAAGTTGAGGAATGCTCATCAAACTCTTATATGGAACATCCCACAGGTGTGCAGGCTAATTGGGAACAGGTGGGTGCCATGATTGGGTATAAAAACAGCTTCCCAAAAAATGCTCAGTCAGGATGGGACGAGGTACACCCCTTTGTCCACAAATGCGTGAGCAAATAGTCAAACAGTTTAAGAACAACGTTTCTCAAAGTGCAATTGCAAGAAATTTAGAGATTTCAACATTTACGGTCCATAATATCATCCAAAGGTTCAAATAATCTGGAGAAATCACTCCACGTAAGCGGCATGGCCGGAAACCAACATTGAATGACAGTGACCTTCGATTTTTCAGACGGCACTGTATCAAAAACCGACATCAATCTCTAAAGGATATCACCTCAGGAACACTTCAGAAAACCACTGTCACTAAATACAGTTTGTCGCTACATCTGTAAGTGCAGGTTAAAGCTCTACTATGCAAATCGAAATACATTTATCAGCAACATCCAGGAAGGCCGCCGGCTTCTCTGGGCCTGAGATCATCTAAGATGGACTGATGCAAAGTGAAAACGTGTTCTGTGGTCTGACAAGTCCACATTTCAAATTGTTTTTGGAAATATTCGACATTGTGTCTGCCGGACTAAAGGGGAAGTGAACTATCCAGACTGTTATCGACGCAAAGTTCAAAAGCCAGCATCTGTGATGGTATGGGGGTGCATTAGTGCCCAAGGCATGGGTAACTTACACATCTGTGAAGGCACCATTAATGCTGAAAGGTACATACAGGTTTGGGAACAACATATGCTGCCATCTGAGCGCCGTCTTTTTCATGGACGCCCCTGCTTATTTCAGCAAGACAATGCCAAGCCACATTAAGCATGTGTTACAACAGCGTGGCTTCGTAAAAAAAAGAGTACGGGTACTTTCCAGGCCCGCATGTCTCCCATGGAAAATGTGTGGCGCATTATGAAGCGTAAAAGACGACAGCGGAGACCCCGGACTGTTGAACGACTGAAGCTCTACATAAAACAAGAATGGGAAAGAATTCCACTTTCAAAGCCTCGACAATTAGTTTCCTCAGTTCCCAAACGTTTATTGAGTGTTGTTTAAACAAAAGGTGATATAACACAGCGGTGAGCATGCCCTTTCCCAACTACTTTGGCACGTGTTGCAGCCTTGAAATTCTAAGTTAATTATTATTTGCAAAAATAAATAAAGTTTATAAGTTGTCTTTGTAGTGCATTCAATTGAATATGGGTTGAAAATGATTTGCAAATCATTGTATTCCGTTTATATTTACATTTAACACAATTTCCCAACTCATATGGAAACGGGGTTTGTAAGTAAAAAGCAACGAGAGGAAGTTTAAAAAATCAATCCCAATCAAGACTGGGAAGAGAGAAATACTTTGTATTACCTCTCTTAACTCCTCCTAAGCTAATTTGCCATCCATCTTCTGTCGTCCGATGACAAGACTGGAAAAACAAGTTAATGGAGGAAAACAGAGTGACATTTTGCCTTTATCATTATTCATGGCAGGAAGTCCCTTGTCTCCTCTTCTTCTTCTTTCCACTGGGATGTATTTATTGTCCTGAGCAGATAGTCCTGCCTGGTTGTGGTCATTGGCTTCAAGTCTGATGCTTCTTATAGTCTAAATCGGGGGTCGGCAACCCACGGCTACGGAGCCACATGTGACTCTTTGATCACTCTGATGTGGCTCAGCTGAATTTACGGGGGGGGAACGGGTGTGTTGAGGTAGTGTCCATAGGCCAGGTGCAGTTCTGCATGCAAGCAAAAGTTCGACTCCAGGTCTTGTTGAGGAGGGAGGGAGGTCAACAGCGTCCATCATTGAGGCGTCCTCGGGGGTTGTTTTCAGAACAGTCTGCTCCTGTTGTTGCGACGTCAAGGCCATTCTCGAGTCAAATCGTAGATTAGGAATTTTATTTCTCCAGACAAGCCATTGTCTATTCCGTGAGGTTTCCGGTTTTTGGTGACTCTCTCAGAAATCCCCCGGGGATAACATTCTCCAATTTTCACCTGGACTACAATTCTGAGGGTGTGCAGTGATGGCAAAGTCGTTAACCTCCTCTAAAACATGTTGTCTTGCCCGCTTTTACGTCACGCGATCTGCGTGTCGACTGGACATTTTATGTTTAGCCTCTGATAAGAAACAAAAGCGACTGCAAGGCATACTTAGTCAAGAGCCATACAGGTTACACTGAGGGTTGTGATATAAACAACTTTAACACTCTTACTAATATGCGCCACACTGTGAACCTACACCAACCAAAATGTCAAACACATTTTGGGAGAACATCGGCACTGTAACACAACATAAACACAGAAGAACAAATACCCAGAATTCCATACATCCCTACTCTTCCGGGCTACATTAGCACCAAACCCCGACCGTCCAACCCCGTTCACCTCAACCGACGCACGGTTGGTTCTAGCAGGGTGTCTAATGTAACCCGGAAGACTGGGATGCATGGGATTCTGGGTATTTGTCCTTTTGTGTTTGTTGTTTTACAGTGCCGATGTTCTCCAAAAATGTGTTTGTCATTCTTGTTTGGTGTGGGTTCACAGTGTGGCGCATATTAGTAAGAGTGTTAAAGTTGTTTATATCACAACCCTCAGTGTAACCTGTATGGCTCTTGACTAAGTATGCCTTGCAATCGTTTGAGTGTGTCAGCAGAAGCCTCGGACGACATGTGACCGGGCTGGCAAGCTAACTGGACGTGTTCTAGAGGGTGTCAAAGGCAGTTTCATAGGTTGCCCTTATTATTGTTAATCGAGGGAAATTCTGCAAACATTCGCTAGTCTCTTGGAACATTCGGGATGGTTGGCTGATAAACAGCATTCTTAAAAAACTTGCGGGCCCCACTATCCTAAAATGTTCATATTAAGGTTCGGGCCGCGTGTCTGAGACCTCTGGTTTATACATAGCACAAAGTAAAAACTCTTTGTGTAGTGTTATTTCATTTTAAATTTCAAAAGAGTTTTGTGCCTCCCATTGTTTTCTTTATTTTGTGAAACAGGTCAAAATGGCTCTTTGAGGGGTAAAGGTTGCCGACCCCCGGCCTAAATAAACCACGTGGTTCAACTGGTAGAGTGGAGGGTTTCCGGGTTCCATTCCAGCTCCCGCCATCCTAGCCACGGCCGTTGTGTCCTTGGGCAAGAGACGACCCCACCCTGCTCCCAGTGCCGCTCACACTGATGTATGAATGTGTATGAATGGTGGTTTTGGGGACTGTAGGACACATCTTACCACTAACAGCAACACAAGTAAGGACCTGAGTCAAGTTCCCATTTCCCGCCCTTGTCTCCAGACACGTCCCAGCTGGCCGAAGTCCGTCTGACTTCTGCTTCTCCCGCCACCGACGCTGCCTCCGGCCCCCCAGCTCCATGGGTGGAATCCTGTTCCTGTCCCATCGGTTTTGGCGGCCAGTTCTGCGAGCGATGCGGCCCGGACTTCACCAGGGAGTTCCCCGGCGCTGGACCTTTCTCCGCCTGCGTGCCCTGCAACTGCCACCAGCATGGAACTTGCCACCTGGAGACGGGTAAGGTTTTGAACACGATCAACACATGTTAGTTTCCAAAAAGTGTCCAGAAAGACCAGAAAAACTATTTGTCGCTGGTTGCTTTTTGAGAAAGACCTTCAGGCTAAATCTAGAGCTACAAAGCTGCTCGGTCGGCAACTCTCACCCCCATTGCTTTGTCTTCTTATTCTCTGGAAGACCAGGTGACTATGAGGTGTGTTGAAAAGTTACGATTCCTTCAACAACTTATGAGTCGGATAGGGTGACCCGGCTCAGATGGTAGAGCAGCTGTCCAGAAAAGTGAAGGTTCGTGGTATCAACCCAGCTTCCGTTTAGTTCGCCGTGTCCTTGAGCCAGAACCATCCATCCATTGCTACCGCTTATTCCCTTTGGGGTCGTGGGGGGCGCTGGTGCCTATCTCAGCTACAATTGGGCGAAAGGTGGTGTACACCCTGGACAAGTCCCCACCTCATCGCAGCTAGAGCAAGAACTTCCAGACACATTGTTCCCAGTGCCACTCAGACTTAGAGATCGGTACAGAGTCCGGTACTTTTATTTGGCACAGACCATCCATCCATCCATTTTTTACCGCTTGTCCCTTTATGGGTCGCGGGGTGTTCTAGAACCTGTCTCAGCTGCATTCGGACGGTAGGAAAGGTACACCCTGAACAGGTCGCCGACCAATTTACGTAAAACCCACCTTGTTACGGTTCCTGGGTTGTGTGTCAGGTCACACCCGGTTCATGGTCACCCCCAATTGGTTTGTCTTCTTATTCTCTGGGAGACCAGGTGACTATGAAGTGTGTTAAAAAGTTACGATTCCTTCAACAACTTATGAGTCGTATAGGGTGACATCGCTCAGATGGTAGAGCAGCTGTCCAGAAAAGTGGGGGTTCATGGTATCGACCCAGCTTCCGTTTAGTTCGCTGTGTCCTTAAGCCAGAACCTCCACACACATTTTTCCCAGTGCCAAACGCACTTAGAGATCGGTACAGAGTGCGGTACTTTTTTTTGGCACAGACCATCCATCCATCCATTTCCTGCCGCTTGTCCCCTTAGGGGTCACGGGGGGTCTAGATCCTATCTCAGCTGCATTCGGACTGTAGGAGGGGTACACCCTAGACAGGTCGCCGATCAATTTAGGTAAAATCCACCGTGTTACGGTTCCTGGGTTGTGTGTCGGGTCACGCCTGGTTGCCGGTCACCCCCATTGCTTTGTTTTCTTATTCTCTGGAAGACCAGGTGACTATGAGGTGTGTTAAAAAGTTACGATTCCTTTAACAACTTATGAGTCGTATAGGGTGACCCGGCTCAGATGGTAGAGCAGCTGTCCAGAAAAGTGAAGGTTCGTGGTATCAACCCAGCTTCCGTTTAGTTCGCCGTGTCCTTGAGCTAGAACCATCCATCCATTGCTACCGCTTATTCCCTTTGGGGTCGCGGGGGGTGCTGGTGCCTATCTCAGCTACAATTGGGCGAAAGGTGGTGTACACCCTGGACAAGTCCCCACCTCATCGCAGCTAGAGCCAGAACTTCCAGACACATTGTTCCCAGTGCCACTCACACTTAGAGATGGGTACCGAGTCCGGTACTTTTATTTGGCACGAACCATCCATCCATCCATTTTTTACCGCGTGTCCCTTTATGGGTATGCGGGGTGTTCTAGAACCTATCTCAGCTGCATTCGGACGGTAGGAAAGGTACACCCTGAACAGGTCGCTGACCAATTTACGTAAAATCCACCTTGTTACGGTTCCTGGGTTGTGTGTCAGGTCACACCCGGTTCATGGTCACCCCCAATTGGTTTGTCTTCTTATTCTCTGGGAGACCAGGTGACTATGAAGTGTGTTAAAAAGTTACGATTCCTTCAACAACTTATGAGTCGTATAGGGTGACATGGCTCAGATGGTAGAGCAGCTGTCCAGAAAAGTGAGGGTTCATGGTATCGACCCAGCTTCCGTTTAGTTCGCCGTGTCCTTGAGCCAGAACCTACACACTCATTGTTCCCAGTGCCAAACGCACTTAGAGATCGGTACCGAGTCCGGTACTTTTATTTGGCACAGACCATCCATCTATCCATCCATTTCCTACCACTTGTCCCTTCAGGGGTAGCAGGGGGGTTCTAGAGCCTATCTCAGCTGCATTCGGACGGTAGGAAAGGTACACCTTGAACAGGTCGCCGACCAAGTTACGTAAAATCCACCTTGTTACAGTTCCTGGGTTGTGTGTCGGGTCACGCCCGGTTGCCGGTCTCGGTACTTGGCGATCTAAGGGACTGGACTCAGCCAAATTTAACGCTAGGTAGTAGGTAAGCACAAATAAATTAAACTTAGAAAATGCTCCAACGTAAGTTAAAGTAAGGCTCAACTTTTGTAATGCTACTGATTAGCATTAGCGATTTTACATGGCGTTTTCAGCACTTCCAAATGTTTTATATCTCGTCTTGGTATTTGACTCCCTTAGTTTCCAGTGGCACTTTGTTTGGTTTCGTTTTTTATAGTTACCCATTGGTGTCACCTGTTTCTTGTTTGTCATGCGCACCTGATGTTTGATTATCTCCCTATTTAAGACTTCCCTTGTTTGCCATTCGCTCCCGGACTCTAAATTGCTCTTGATGCAACAGGTGACGTCGCTATCCCGCATTGTGCTAACTATCTTTTGTATTCGATTAGCTTCCGTGCTATTGTGTATGTTTGTTTTCCTAGCTCACATGCTAGCGTCCTTAGTTGTGTCTAGCTCCCATGCTAGTTCAGTTTGTTTTTTTTGTTAGTGCCTTCGTGCAAGCGTTTTGGTCCTTAGCTCATTTTTATAGTATAAATAAAATATCGTTCTTACCTTTACGCTGTGTCCATTCCGTATTGCATCATTGAGAGAACGCGATCCACACCACGGTGCCAGCAAAGCGTCACAGAATGTGGAAATAGTGTCAAAGCGGGACTTAAGGCTCAACTTTTGAAATGCTACTGATTAGCATTAGCAATTTTACATGGTAAATTCAGCACTCCCAAATGTGTTACTTGGGGACGGCGTGGCGCGGTTGGGAGACCTGAGGGTTCCTGGTTCAATCCCCAGCTTCTACCAACCTAGTCACGTCCGTCAGGTCCTTGAGCAAGACCCTTCACCCTTGCTCCTGATGGGTGGCGGTTAGGGCCTTGCATGGCAGCTCCCTCCATCAGTGTGTGAATGGGTGAATGTTGAAACAGTGTCAAAGCGGGGCTTAAGGCTCAACTTTTGAAATGCTACTGATTAGCATTAGCAATTTTACATGGTAAATTCAGCACTTCCAAATGTGTTACTTGGGGACGGCGTGGCGCGGTTGAGAGACCTGAGGGTTCCCGGTTCAATCCCCAGTTTCTACTAACTTAGTCACGTCCGTCAGGTCCTTGAGCAAGTCCCTTCACCCTTGCTCCTGATGGGTCGTAGTTAGGGTCTTGCATGGCAGCTCCCTCCATCAGTGTGTGAATGGGTGGATGTGGAAATAGTGTCAAAGCGGGGCTTAAGGTTCAACTTTTGACATGCTACTGATTAGCATTAGCAATTTTACATGGCGATTCCAGCACTCCCAAATGTGTTACTTGGGGACGGCGGGGCGCAGTTGGGAGACCAGAGGGTTCCTGGTTCAATCCCCCAGCTTCTACTAACTAGTCACTTCCGTCAGGTCCTTGAGCAAGTCCCTTCACCCTTGCTCCTGATGGGTGGCGGTTAGGGCCTTGCATGGCAGCTCTCTCCATCAGTGTGTGAATGGGTGAATGTTGAAACAGTGTCAAAGCGGGGCTTAAGGCTCAACTTTTGAAATGCTACTGATTAGCATTAGCAATTTTACATGGTAAATTCAGCACTTCCAAATGTGTTACTTGGGGACGGCGCGGTTGAGAGACCTGAGGGTTCCCGGTTCAATCCCCAGTTTCTACTAACTTAGTCACGTCCGTCAGGTCCTTGAGCAAGTCCCTTCACCCTTGCTCCTGATGGGTCGTAGTTAGGGTCTTGCATGGCAGCTCCCTCCATCAGTGTGTGAATGGGTGGATGTGGAAATAGTGTCAAAGCGGGGCTTAAGGTTCAACTTTTGACATGCTACTGATTAGCATTAGCAATTTTACATGGCGATTCCAGCACTCCCAAATGTGTTACTTGGGGACGGCGGGGCGCAGTTGGGAGACCAGAGGGTTCCTGGTTCAATCCCCCAGCTTCTACTAATCTAGTCACTTCCGTCAGGTCCTTGAGCAAGTCCCTTCACCCTTGCTCCTGATGGTTCTTGGTTAGGGCCTTGCATTGCAGCTCCCTCCATCAGTGTGTGAATGGATGAATTTTGAAATAGTGGCAAAGCAGGGCTTAAGGCTCAACTTTTGACATGCTACTGATTAGCATTAGCGATTTTACATGGCGATTTCAGCACTTCCACATGTGTTACTGGGAACGGCGTGGCACGATTTGAAGACCTGAGGGTTCCTGGTTCAATCCCCAGCTTCTACCAACCTAGTCACATCCATCGTGTCCTTGAGCAAGACCTTTCACCCTTGCTCCTGATGGTTCTTGGTTAGGGCCTTGCATGGCAGCTCCCTCCATCAATGTGTGAATGGGTGAATGTGGAAATAGTGTCAAAGCGGGGCTTAAGGTTCAACTTTTGACATGCTACTGATTAGCATTAGCGATTTTACATGGCGATTTCAGCACTCCCAAATGTGTTACTTGGGGACGGCGTGGCGCAGTTGGGAGACCTGAGGGTTCCTGGTTCAATCCCCAGCTTCTACCAACCTAGTCACGTCCGTCAGGTCCTTGAGCAAGACCCTTCACCCTTGCTCCTGATGGGTCGTAGTTAGGGTCTTGCATGGCAGCTCCCTCCATCAGTGTGTGAATGGGTGAATGTGGAAATAGTGTCAAAGCGCTTTGAGTACCAATTGAGATGTGGACCAAAACTTTTTCCGACTCTCCGTCGGCGCCGCCCCGTAAAGTAGTGAAGCCGTTGCCGTGGTTATTTATTCATGTTATTTTCGCACGCCGCCGTGAGTCCGCATCGCACAATCTCAGGCTGGCAGCTGGAGAGGGAGAAGGTGGGGGGAAACAAACAAAAGAATAATCATCTTTCATCGCTCCTCAATCTCTCGGTGCCTAAGTCTTTGCCGGGATGTGACCCAGTTGGGATGACGGCGCCGCCGGTGCGTTTGCTCCGGAAGCCATCCCGCTATCAGCGCCGGCCTCCATCCTAATTAGACTTGGCGACCGCCTCCCGGCTAACGATGTCTGATTTACTCGCGGATTCTGCGAGTGGTCTCTCTCCCTCGCTCTCGTTCTCTCTCTGGGGAGAACACTGGTTCTCTTGTTGTCCCCCCCGCCTTCAGGTCCAGAAGTCAACTGCTTCCATCACGCCGCACCTGCACCCCACTTCCTCAACATCCTCTCTTTTCTTTCGGGCGGGTTTGGCACAGCTCGTCCACAAAGTCCAGAGGGGCCGCGGGGGGCTGACTCAAATCAGCATTTTTTTTTTTGTAATCATTGGTCAATAATAAATCAAAAAGTTACAAGAAGTTATTACATTGTGGAAGACTTGCCCCTCCGGGTTCTTCGGACCACCAATCAAGAACATGACAGCTTCGTTCAAAGTTCTGAACGATGCTTTATTTTGAAAATTTAGTCTTTTTTTTGGTGCTCGTCTTTTTACTTATATGAGCACACAAATGGTTTCCCTCTCGCTTGCACTCCACCACCGACTCTACCCTTTCCCTTTCCGGCTTCTGCCTTTGAACATAGCGACAGGTGATGAGATAAGCAGTCCCAGGTGTGTCATCCACGCACCTGTCGCTAATCTCGAAGCCGGTCCTGGCACACCCAGCCTCGCTGCAGGTCCACAGGCCACGCCACACACATACATTTTGGGCCATTTTGCGATTATTCATACTCAATGTTTCAATCAATCAATCAATCAATGTTTATTTATATAGCCCTAAATCACAAGTGTCTCAAAGGGCTGCACAAACCACAACGACATCCTCGGTAGGGCCCACATAAAGGCAAGGAAAAACTCACCCCAGTGGGACGTTGGTGACAGTGACAATGATGACTATGAGAAACCTTGGAGAGGACCGCATATGTAGGCAACCTACCCCCCGTCCCCCAAGGGACCGAAAGCAATGGATGTCGAGCGGATCTAACATGATATTGTGAAAGTCCAACCCATAGTGGATCTAACATAACCGTGAGAGTCCAGTCCAAAGTGGATCCAATATAGTGGCGAGAGAGTCCAGTAGGAAACCATCCCAAGCGGAGGCGGATCAGCAGCGCAGAGATGTCCCCAACCGATACACAGACAAGCGGTCCATCCTGGGTCACGACTCTGGACAGCCAGTACTTCCAGCCATGGCCACCGGACCGGACCCCCTCCACAAGGGAGAGGGGGACATAGGAGAAAAAGAAAAGAAACGGCAGATCAACTGGTATAAAAAGGGAGTCTATTTAAAGGCTAGAGTATACAAATGAGTTTTAAGATGAAACTTAAATGCTTCTACTCGACCTTACGTTTAACTTACAAGCTGTTTGTGAATGCTTGTGGCCCCGCCTCCACCCGCAGAGACAAAGACAGTGGATGACGGACAAGGTCCGGCCCAGCAGGGAGCAGGGGAACACCCTTTCACCGTGACACTTCACCAGAGGCTAATTGAAATATATTACTATTAAAAACACATCATTACAATTAAAGGTAAATACATGGTCATTTGGAATCCCTATGTGAGACAAGATTTTTTCTAAATTGTAAATAAGCGTTAGCAAAAGTCATCTCCTCTATTGCTCCTTTAAAACCTTCTAAATAACCGGCAACAATAAAAAAAAAAGGCTATACTTGTATAGCGCTTTTATACCTTCAAGGTACTCAAACCGCTTTGACACTATTTCCACATTCACCCATTCACACACTACTACCCACGACCCATCAGGAGCAAGGCTGAAGTGTCTTGCTCAAGGACACAACAAGGTTGGTAGAACGTGGGGATTGAACCAGGAGCCCTCCGGTTGCTGGCACGGCCACTCTCCAAATCGAGCCACGCCGTCCCCCCATATTTCATTCACATCTCTTGACCGGAGTTTAGCTATATTAGTGTTACCGTATTTCCCAGACTATAAGGCGCACTTAAAATCCTTGAAACTCGACAGTGCGTCTTATCGAAGGAATAAGTTTGGTTGAGCTTACCGACCTCGAAGCTATTTTATTTGGTACACGGTGTATTGATAAGTGTGACCGGTGGATGGCAGTCAAACATAAGAGATAAGTGAAGGCCGAACTATTAGGGGACTATGACTCAGGTAAACAACACCAACATTTTATATGTTCTTTGGAAATACATACGGCGCTCAAAAACATATTAAAAAAAAACCACAATATGACTCCTTTAATACGCCTTATAATCCGGTGCGCCTTATATGTGAAAATACACCTGATTAGACCCTCTCATTGACAGTGTGCCTTTTAACCCGGTGTGCCCTATTGTCCGGAAAAAAATCTGAAAAACCCGGGGGAAAAATCATGATATGACTCCTGATGCGCCATATATAAGAAAATACACCTGATTAGACCAGCCTATTGACAGTACGCCTTTTAATCCGGCCCGCCGTATGGTCCGAATAAAAAAATCAGAAAATCCTTAAAAAATTGGTCTTCTCAGTTCCCAGACGTTTACGGAGTGTTGTTACAGTTTTAAATTGCACTTACATCTCTGTAAATGCAAGTTAAAACACTACCATGCAAAGCCAAAGCCATTTGTCAACAACACCCAGAACCGCCGCCGGCTTCGCTTGGCCCGGGCTCATCTAAGATAGACTGATGCAAAGTGTGCAAGTGTTCTGTGGTCTGATGAGTCCACATTTCAAATAACATTTGAAAACTGTGAATATCATGTCCTCCGGAACAAAGAGTAAAATAACCATCCGGATTGAAATAGGTGCAAATTTCGAAAGCCAGCATCTGTGATGGTATGGGGGTGTAATAGTGCCCAAGGCATGGGTAACTTACACATCTGTGAAGGCACCATTAATGCTAAAAGGTACATACAGGTTTTGGAGCAACATATGTTGCCATCCAAGCAACTTTATCATGGACGCCCCTGCTTATTTCAGCAAGATAATGCCATGCCACATTATGCACCTGTTACAACAGCATGGCTTCTATATACTAGACTGGCCTGATTTAATCCAGACCTTTCTCCTATTGAAACTGGGTGGTGCATTATGAAGCCTAAAATACGACTATGCAAGGCGAAAGCCATTTATCAACACCCGGAGCCCGAGCTGGAACATGAAATATCTTGTCTTTGGAGTCCATTAATTTAAATATAAGTTGAAAAGTATTTGCAAATCATTGTATTCTGTTTTTTTATTTTATTTACAAATTACACAACTTGCCAACTTTACTTCGGGTTTTGTCGAAGTTTTAATTTTATGTGCCAATTGCTGCTTATTTGTCATTGAATGCTGCCATGATTAAGTAAAACACACTTCATTTAAACAAGGAATTCATCTTTTTGGGGAGTTGCTTTTTACTCTTTTTGCTAGCATTTGTGCACACTGACTCTGACCTTCAAGAAAAAAAAAACACGCCGAGCTCAGAAAGTTTCTTTTCCTTCGTCTGTTTGCCCGCCACAGATGTCCAAATAAGATCCTCGGGGAAACGTTTAAGCTTTTAAGCAGATACTCGAAGAGCGTCTTTGTTGCTAAGCGCTGAGCCGTGGCCAGCATTCTAACGAGACGCACCTTGATGTCTGCAGCCGGACAGGTATGCGCCACCAAGACCCTTCTTGCAGGGGGGGGGGACTTCAGTGCCTTCCTGATGCACCCCCCAAACCCCCACCCCCAAGGGCGGACCCGAAAAAAAGACAACAAACTTGCGTTCCCTGGTCTCCTCGGTCGGACTGCAGCGGGTTTTGACATTTTTGGTTAGGCAAAAGAGCAAAGAGCGGTTCTGGGTGTTGTTGATAAATAGCTTTGGCTTTGCATAGTAGAGTTTTAACTTGCATTTATGCAACAAAATAAACGCATTTGGCCCCTGCACAAATGTCAGCGTGAGAAACAAGCCCGTGCTGAACTGTGAGGACGTTGCTATGCATGTGTTCATGTGTTCACATATTCCCACTTTTTACCGGAGCAAATAATATCCAGGCGTCGTTATTTCAAGTCTCTCTATTGGAGCACTGTGCCGTTTCAAAGATCCTTTCTATGACAGGAAATGTGGACGATCTCTCTGAATGTGGGAGGGTTTTATTTCTCATACACAAGTATGGTGGGCTTTCCAGCAATATATGTTTAAGACTCTCTCTCTCTCCGTCTCCAACTCCAACCACGTGTCTCAGTCCGGCTGCTGCTAATAAAGAGGTGATCGGATGACCTGTCCCAGCTGGGTAATCCGCTCACCTGCCGCTGGCTTCGAGGCCGGTCCTTACACACCGCGGACCACACCCCTACTCCACAGGAAACTACTACAAAAAATGTTAGCCAGCGATCCTCTATATGACAGGAGCACAACACTGTTTTAAGGCCGTATTGCAAAAAACACTGATCAAAGATTCTCTATTTGACAGTTGTGCTATGGTTTAAGAACATATACTTTGAAAACACAAGTCAAAGATCATCCATGTAAAATAATTGCTAAGCTGTTTTTAACAATCTACTACAAACATGTTAGTCAAAGATCCTCCAAATGACAGGATTAATCTACTTTTTTTTAAGGACTCGATTCAATGATCCTCTTTATAACAGAAGTGCTGTGTTTAGGAATATCAGACAAAAACGTTAGTCCAAGATCCTCTATATGACAGGAGCACAACACTGGTTTAAGGCCGTATTGCAAAAACTCTGATCAAAGATTCTCTATTTGACAGGAGTGCTATGGTTTAAGAACATATACTTTAAAAACACAATCCCAAGATCATCTATGTAACAGATGTGCTAAGCTCTTTTAAGCAATATACTATAAAAAAAAAAGTTAATCAAAGATCCTCTAAATGACAGGATTACTCTTCTTTTTTTAAGGACTGTAGTCAAAGATCCTCTTTATAACAGAAGTGCTGTGTTTAAGAATCTCTGACGAAAACGTTAGTCCAAGATCCTCTATATGACAGAAGCGCAACTCTGCTTTAAGGCCGTATTGCAAGAACACTGATCAAAGATTCTCTATTTGACAGGAGTGCTATGGTTTAAGAACATATACTTTAAAAACACAATCCCAAGATCATCTATGTAACAGATGTGCTAAGCTCTTTTAAGCAATATACTATAAAAAAAAAAGTTAATCAAAGATCCTCTAAATGACAGGATTGCTCTTCTTTTTGTTAAGGACTCGAGTCAAAAATCCTCTTTATAACAGAAGTGCTGTGTTTAGGAATCTCCGACAAAGACGTTAGTCCAAGATCCTCTATATGACAGGAGCACAACACTGTTTTAAGGCCGTATTGCAAAAACTCTGATCAAAGATTCTCTATTTGACAGAAGTGCTATGGTTTAAGAACCTATACTTTGAAAACACAAGCCCAAGATCATCTATATAACAGATGTGCTAAGCTCTTTTAAGCAATATACTATAAAAAATGTTAATCAAAGATCCACTAAATGAAGGATCGCTCTACTTTTTTAAAGGACTCTAGTCAAAGATCCTCTTTATAACAGAAGTGCTGTGTTTAGGAATCTCCGACAAAAACGTTAGTCCAAGATCCTCTGTATGACAGGAGCACAATACTGTTTTTAAGTCCGTATTGCAAGAACACTGATCAAAGATTCTCTAATCGACAGGATCGCTCTACTTTTTTAAAGGACTCTAGTCAAAGATCCTCTTTATAACAGAAGTGCTGTGTTTAGGAATCTCCGACAAAAACGTTAGTCCAAGATCCTCTGTATGACAGGAGCACAACACTGTTTTTAAGTCCGTATTGCAAGAACACTGATCAAAGATTCTCTAATCGACAGGATTGCTCTTCTTTTTTTAAGGACTCCAGTCAAAGATCTTCTTTATAACAGAAGTGCTGTGTTTAGGAATCTTTGACAAAAACATTAGTCCAAGATCCTCTATATGACAGGAGCAAAACACTGTTTTAAGGCCGTATTGCAAAAACACTGGTCAAAGATTCTCTATTTGACAGGAGTGCTATGGTTTAAGAACCAATACTTTAAAAACACAAGCCCAAGATCATCCATGTAACAGATGTGCTATGCTGTTTTAAGCAATCTACTATAAAAATGTTAATCAAAGATCCTCTAAATGACAGGATTGCTCTTCTTTTTTTAAGGACTCTAGTCAAAGATACTCTTTATAACAGAAGTGCTGTGTTTAGGAATCTTTGACAAAAACGTTAGTCCAAGATCCTCTATATGACAGAAGCGTAACTCTGCTTTAAGGCCGTATTGCAAGAACACTGATCAAAGATTCTCTATTTGACAGGAGTGCTATGGTTTAAGAACCTATACTTTGAAAACACAAGTCAAAGATCATCTATGTAAAATAATTGCTAAGCTGTTTTTAACTATCGACTACAAACATGTTAGTCAAAGATCCTGTAAATGACAGGATTGCTCTTCTTTTTGTTAAGGACTCGAGTCAAAAATCCTCTTTATAACAGAAGTGCTGTGTTTAGGAATCTCCGACAAAAACGTTAGTCCAAGATCCTCTATATGACAGGAGCAAAACACTGTTTGTATGTCCGTATTGCAAAAACTCTGATCAAAGATTCTCTTTTTGACAGGAGTGTTATGGTTTAAGAACCTATACTTTGAAAATACAAGCCCAAGATCATCTATGTAACAGGTGTGCTAAGCTCTTTTAAGCAATATACTATAAAAAAGGTTAATCAAAGATCCTCTAAATGACAGGATTGCTATTCTTTTTGTTAAGGACTCTAGTCGAAGATCCTCTTTATAACAGAAATGCTGTGTTTAGGAATCTCTGACAAAAACGTTAGTCCAAGATCCTCTATATGATAGGAGCACAACACTGTTTTAAGGCCGTATTGCAAAAACACTGATCAAATATTCTCTAATTGACAGGAGTGCTATGGTTTAAGAACATATACTTTAAAAACACAAGTCAAAGATCATCTATGTAACAGATGCGCTCAGCTCTTTTAAGCAATATACTATAAAAAAAAAGTTAATCAAAGATCCTCTAAATAACAGGATTGCTCTTCTTTTTTTAAGGACTGGAGTCAAAGATCCTCTTTATAACAGAAGTGCTGTGTTTAGGAATCTCCGACAAAGACGTTAGTCCAAGATCCTCTATATGACAGGAGCACAACACTGTTTTAAGGCCGTATTGCAAAAACTCTGATCAAAGATTCTCTATTTGACAGAAGTGCTATGGTTTAAGAACCTATACTTTGAAAACACAAGCCCAAGATCATCTATATAACAGATGTGCCAAGCTCTTTCAAGCAATATACTAGAAAAAATGTTAATCAAAGATCCACTAAATGAAGGATCGCTCTACTTTTTTAAAGGACTCTAGTCAAAGATCCTCTTTATAACAGAAGTGCTGTGTTTAGGAATCTCCGACAAAAACGTTAGTCCAAGATCCTCTGTATGACAGGAGCACAACACTGTTTTTAAGTCCGTATTGCAAGAACACTGATCAAAGATTCTCTAATTGACAAGATTGCTCTTCTTTTTTCAAGGACTCCAGTCAAAGATCCTCTTTATAACAGAAGTGCTGTGTTTAGGAATCAGTGACAATAACGTTAGTCCAAGATCCTCTGTATGACAGGAGCACAACACTGGTTTAAGGCCGTATTGCAAAAACTCTGATCAAAGATTCTCTATTTGACAGGAATGCTATGGTTTAAGAACATATACTTTGAAAACACAAGTCAAAGATCATCTATGTAAAATAATTGCTAAGCTGTTTTTAACAATCTACTACAAACACGTTAGTCAAAGATCCTCTAATTGACAGGATTGCTCTTTATTTTTTAAGGACTCGAGTCAAATATCCTTTTTAGAACAGATGTGCTGTGTTTAAGAATCTCCGACAAAGACGTTAGTCCAAGATCCTCTATATGACAGGAGCACAAAACTGTTTTAAGGCCGTATTGCAAAAACACTGATCAAAGATTCTCTATTTGACAGGACTGTTATGGTTTAAGAACCTATACTTTGAAAACACAAGCCCAAGATCATCTATGTAACAGATGTGCTAAGCTCTTTTAAGCAATATACTATAAAAAAAATGTTAATCAAAGATCCTCTAAATAACAGGATTGCTCTTCTTTTTTTAAGGACTCCAGTCAAAGATCCTCTTTATAACAGAAGTGCTGTGTTTAGGAATCAGTGACAATAACGTTAGTCCAAGATCCTCTGTATGACAGGAGCACAACACTGGTTTAAGGCCGTATTGCAAAAACTCTGATCAAAGATTCTCTATTTGACAGGAATGCTATGGTTTAAGAACATATACTTTGAAAACACAAGTCAAAGATCATCTATGTAAAATAATTGCTAAGCTGTTTTTAACAATCTACTACAAACACGTTAGTCAAAGATCCTCTAATTGACAGGATTGCTCTTTATTTTTTAAGGACTCGAGTCAAATATCCTTTTTAGAACAGATGTGCTGTGTTTAAGAATCTCCGACAAAGACGTTAGTCCAAGATCCTCTATATGACAGGAGCACAAAACTGTTTTAAGGCCGTATTGCAAAAACACTGATCAAAGATTCTCTATTTGACAGGACTGTTATGGTTTAAGAACCTATACTTTGAAAACACAAGCCCAAGATCATCTATGTAACAGATGTGCTAAGCTCTTTTAAGCAATATACTATAAAAAAAATGTTAATCAAAGATCCTCTAAATAACAGGATTGCTCTTCTTTTTTTAAGGACTGGAGTCAAAGATCCTCTTTATAACAGAAGTGCTGTGTTTAGGAATCTCTGACAAAAACGTTAGTCCAAGATCCTGTATATGACAGGAGCACAACACTGTTTTAAGGCCGTATTGCAAAAACACTGGTCAAAGATTCTCTTTTAGACAGGTGTGCTATGGTTTAAGAACCTATACTCTAAAAACACAAGTCAAAGATCATCAATGTAACAGATGTACTAAGCTCTTTTAAGCAATATACTATAAAAAAGGTTACTCAAAGATCCTCTAAATGACAGGATTGATCTTCTGTTTATAAAGACTGTAATCAGAGATTCTCTACGACAACGTTAGTCAAAGATCCTTTCTCTGACAGGAGCGCAACATTGTTTTTAAGGAGGAGTGAGACCTCAAAGGCGACGTGGACCCAACGAGCCGTGATTGCTTTTTAACGGCCGCTAAAAAGTGCTGAGTGGCGCGGCGAGCGTGACGATGACTGAGCGGGATATGAGGCGACCATCTTCACTTTTGTTTTGTTTTTTTTGTCTTTGTTCGGAGGCCAAAACGTATGTGATGACTCAGCAGCGTGGTGTTTGTGATCCTGAGCAGGAGGTGACTTTCGAGACCCTGGTTTTACCAGCAGGGGAGCACGTTCGGCAGCACACTCGCACAGAGTACTGACAAGCAGACACGGTGTGGAGACAGCAAAGGGAGAACGGACGCATTTTGGCTTAAAAATGAACGATAAAGGTGAAGTTATAACACTGAAACACCCTCATGGCTAACGTCCATCCGCAGTGTTTTAGATACTTCTAAATCACTAATCCTCGCCTCTATGGCGACACATTAAGTTTCTTTACAAGTAGCGTTATCACTGGAGGACGAGGGATAGCTAAACATGCTTCACTTTACACCGGCGTCACAATGTAAACAAACATCAAAGGTGGATCCACACATGACATCCACTGTAATGATACCAAGTACAATAGCGTATCTAGTCGATACTACTATGATTACATCGATATTTTTTTTTAATGTATATTATGTTTATAAACTCAGGAAATACATCCCTGGACACATGAGTACTTTGAATATGACCAATGTATGATCCTGTATCTACTTGGTATCGCATCGATACCCAAATGTGTGGTATCATCCAAAACTAATGTAAAGTATCCAAACAACGGAAGAATAAGTGATTATAACATTTTAACAGAAGTGTAGATAGAACATGTTAAAAGGGAAAGTAAGCAGGTATTAACAGTAAATATACAAGAAGATTAATAATTAATTTTCTACCGTTTGTCCTCAGTAATGTTGACAGAATGATAGATGACACAATATGTTCTGCGTACGTCAGCAGACAAATTAGGAGCCTTTTTGTTTATTAACTTACTACTAAAAGATAAGTTGTCTTGTATGTTCACTATTTTATTTAAGGACAAACTTATCGTAGAGGTTGCCATCTAGTGGGTTGTGCGGGCCACCACACCCCAGATTTCAGGGCACAACGCTGTAATAAATGTCCAGCAAAATGTCTTTCTCTTTGTTTGTGTCTCTCTCTCTCTCTTTGGCTCCCACTCCGACTCCAACAGAGTGTCTCATACCGGCTGCTGCTAATAAAGGCGACAGGTGATTAGATAACAAGGTCCCACCTGGGCCATCTACTCACCCGTCGCTGTCTTTCAGGCCGGTCCTGTCACACCCCCTATTCCGCGGCAGGCGCGCAGGCCACACCCCCCGCCCCTCCACACATACAGCGTTGAATTTCATCCGGGATGTCTCTGTGCATTGCTGCATTCATCTTTCCCTCGACCCTGACTCGTCTCCCAGATGCCGCCACCACCATACATGACATGAGCTCTCGTGCTCAGTCCACCCCGTCCAAAGATGGGAAATCATTTCTTTGCCAGGGTTTTAGTACTCAACTAACGATAAGAGCTCTCGTCGTCAGCTAGCAATTAGTGCGCTAGCTGCCAGCTGGCCACTCCAGCCATCGTGAGCAGCTCGCTATAAGTGGCACAATACTGTTGTTTTTTTTTAGGACTATCGTTAGTACTGCAAAATAACAATGTACCATATATATATATATATATATACACACATCATTATTCACATGTGAATAACATAAATACAGTCTATTATACAGCATTCTTCACATGTGAATATCATAAGTATATTCTATTATACAGCATTATTCACATGTAAATAACATAAATACAGTCTATTATACAGCATTATTCACATGTGAATAACATGAATACATTCTATTATACAGCATTATTCACATGTGAGTAATATAAATACAGTCCATTATACATCATTATTCACATCTGAATAATACAAACACAGTCTATTATACAGCATTATTCACATGTGAATAATATAAACACAGTCTATTATACAGCATTATTCACATGTGAATAACATAAGTACATTCTATTATACAGCATTATTCACATGTAAATAGCATACAACCAGTCTATTATACACCATTATTCACATGTGACTAATTTAATTACAGTCTATTATACGGCATTATTCACATGTGCATAATATAAATACAGTCTACTATACAGCAGTATTCACATGTGAATAATATAAATACAGTCTATTATACAGCATTATTCACATGTAAGTAGCATAAAAACAGTCTATTATACAGCATTATTCACATGTGACTAATTTAATTACAGTGTATTATACAGCAATATTCACATGTGAATAACGTAAGTACATTCTATTATACAGCATTATTCACATGTAAATAGCATAAAAACAGTCTATTATACAGCATTATTCACATGTGAATAATATAAACACAGTCTATTATACAGCATTATTCACATGTGAATAACATAAGTACATTCTATTATACAGCATTATTCACATGTAAATAGCATAAAAACAGTCTATTATACAGCATTATTCACATGTGAATAATATAAACACAGTCTATTATACAGCATTATTCACATGTGAATAACATAAGTACATTCTATTATACAGCATTATTCACATGTAAATAGCATAAAAACAGTCTATTATACGGCATTATTCACATGTGACTAATTTAATTACAGTCTATTATACGGCATTATTCACATGTGCATAATATAAATACAGTCTATTATACAGCATTATTCACATGTAAATAGCATAAAAACAGTCTATTATACAGCATTATTCACATGTGACTAATTTAATTACAGTCCATTATACAGCATTATTGGCCCTGCGATGAGGTGACGACTTGTCCAGGCGCCCCCTGCAACCTCAAAAGGGAATAAGCGGTAGAAAATGGATGGATGGATGGATACAGCATTATTCACATGTGAATAATATAAACACAGTTTTTTATACAGCATTATTCTCATGTGAATAATATAAACAGTGGATTATACAGCAGTATTCACATGTAAAGTAACATAAAAACCGTTTATATGCATTATTCACATTAGAATAACATAAATGCAGTCTATTATACATTCAAGTACAGTCAAAAAGGAACATTATGGAGTGTAATGGCTGTCGGTATCCTAAATAGCACGTTAGCATCGATTAGCATATGGACCAAATAAGCCCGATTAGCACTCCACACAAGTCAATAACTTCAACACAGCTTCACTTTAGTGCATCCACGCACAGCATAAAACGTTTGGTGGACAAAATGAGACAAAAAAGGAGTGCCAGCATCTGTTGCTCACCCCCGTCTTAGTCCCACCAGAGGACAGTATTCGGTCTCGCTTTTGACTCTGTTAGCATTTCCAAGCAGTTTTTCCTTCATATAATTCATGTTTATTGACTTAAATCTTTTTTTCCGCTCTCCATCTAATCTTTGCCTTCCTGCAGCAAGCTGGGTGGCCTTGCTCTTGTACTGGGCCTTAGAAGGTAGAAACAAGGACGCTAAAACAAAAACATTTCCAAGGTCTCAGTATTTGGCAAAGGCTTCACAGTGTCGACATGGAGTAGAAACATATTTGTTATGAAGAAACTTGGGCCTGTCAACCCGAGCATTCTTGTCACAATAGATGATCTTTGACAGTGACTGAAATGGTAAAAAATGCCCCCTGTAGAGGATCTTGAACTACTTTTTTTGGAGTAGGTTCTTAAAAAAGCAGACCTGGTTAGAGTGTCCGCCCTGAGATGGGTAGGTCGCGAGTTCAAACCCCGGCCGAGCCGTACCGAAGACCCGTTACCGCCCTGCTTTTGCACTCAGCATCAAGGGTTGGAATTGGGGTTTAAAATCACCAAAAATTATTATTGAGCGTGGCCACGACTGCTGCTCACTGCTCCCCTCACCTCCCAAGGGGTGAACAATGGGATGGGTTGAAGGCAGAGGACACGTTTCACCACACTTAGTGCGCGTGTGTGTGTGTGTGAAAATCATTGGTACTTTAACTTTATAATGCCTATGTCATGTAAAGGATCTTGGACTAGTTTTTTGGGGTAGGTCCTTTAAAACAGCATTGTGCTTCTGTCATGTAGAGGATCTTTAACTAGTTTTTTGGAGTAGGATCCTATAACAGCAGAGTGCTTCTGTCATTTAGAGGATCTTGGACTAGTTTTTGCAGAAGGGTTCCTAAAACATTTGAGTGCTTTTGTCATATAGAGGATCTTGAACTGGTTTTTTGGGAGTAGGTTCTTAAAACAACATAGTGTTTCTGTCAGGTAGAGGATCTTGAACTAGTTTTTTGGGAGTAGGTTCTTAAAACAGCACAGTGCTTCTGTCATGTAGAGGATCTTGAACTAGTTTTTTGGGAGTAGGTTCTTAAAACAACATATTGTTTCTGTCATGTAGAGGATCTTGAACTAGTTTTTTGGGAGTAGGTTCTTAAAACAGCACAGTGCTTCTGTCATGTAGAGGATCTTGAACTAGTTTTTTGGGAGTAGGTTCTTAAAACAACATTGTGTTTCTGTCATGTAGAGGATCTTGAACTAGTTTTTTGGGAGTAGGTTCTTAAAACAGCACAGTGCTTCTGTCATATAAAGGATCTTGAACTAGTTTTTGGGTGTAGGTTCTTAAAACAAAATAGTGTTTCTGTCATGTAGAGGATCCTGAACTAGTATTTTTGGAGTAGGTTCTTAAAACAGTGGAGTACTTCTGTCATATAGAGGATCTTGAACTAGTTTTTGGGAGTAGGTTCTTAAAATAGCCGAGTAGTTCTGTCATATAGAGGATCTTGAACTACTTTTTGGGAGTAGGTTCTTAAAATAGCACTGTGCTTCTGTCATGTAGAGGATCTTGAACTAGAGTTTTGAAGTAGATTCTAAAAACTGCATAGTGCTTCTGTCATGTAGAGGATCTTTGACTAGTTTTTTGGAGTAGGTTCTTAAAACAGCATAGTGCTTCTGTCATATGGAGGATCTTGAACTATTTTTGTGCAGTAGGCTCTTAAAACTGCGTATTGTTTCTGTCATGTAGAGGATCTTGGACTAGTTTTTTGGGTAGGTTCTTAAAACAGCATCGTGCTTCTGTCATATGGAGGATCTTGAACTATTTTTGTGCAGTAGGCTCTTAAAACTACATATTGCTTCTGTCATATAGAGGATCTTGGACTATTTTTTTGGAGTAGGTTCTTAAAACAGCAGAGTGCTTCTGTCATGTAGAGGATCTTGAACTAGTTTTTGGAGTACGTTCTTAAAACAGCTTAGTGCTTCTGCCATGTAGATGATCTTGAACTAGTTTTTGGAGTAGGATCCCAAAACAGCTTAGTGCTCCTGTCATATAGAGCATCTTGAACTATTTTTGTGCACTCGGCTTTTAAAACTGTGTATTGATTCTGTCATGTAGAGGATCTTGGACTAGTTTTTGGCGTAGGTTCTTAAAACAGCATCGTGCTTCTGTCATGTAGAGGATCTTGAACTAGTTTTCGGAGTAGGATCCCATAACAGCTTAGTGATTCTGTCATGTAGAGGATCTTGGACTAGTTTTTGGAGTAGGTGCTTAAAACAGCATGGTGCTTCTGTCATATAGAGGATCTTAAACTTTTTTTGGAGTAGGTTCTTAAAACAGCATATTGCCTCTGTCATGTAGAGGATCTTTGACTACTTTTTGCAGTATCTTTTGAAAACAGCAACATGTTTTCATCATATCAAAAATTTGGGACTAGTTTTTTGCAGCAGGTTCTTAAAACAACCAAGTGCTTCTGTCATATAGAGGATCTTGAACTAGTATTTTTGAAGTAGGTTCTTAAAACAGTGGAGTAATTCTGTCATATAGAGGATCTTGAACAATTTTTTTGGAGTAGGTTCTTAAAAAAGCCGAGTACTTCTGTCTTATAGAGGATCTTGAACTAGTTTTTGGGAATAGGTTCTTAAAATAGCACTGCTTCTGTCATGTAGAGGATCTTGAACTAGAGTTTTGAAGTAGATTCTAAAAACTGCATAGTGCTTCTGTCATGTAGAGGATCGTTGACTAGTTTTTTGGGTAAGTTCTTAAAACAGCATTGTGCGTCTGTCATATAGAGGATCTTGAACTTTTTTTGTGCAGTAAGCTCTTAAAACTACATATCGCTTCTGTCATGTAGAGGATCTTGGACTAATTTTTTGGAGTAAGTTCTTAAAACAGCAGAGTGCTTCTGTCATGTAGAGGATCTTGAACTAGTTTTTGGAGTACGTTCTTAAAACAGCTTAGTGCTTCTGTCATGTAGATGATCTTGAACTAGTTTTTGGAGTAGGATCCCAAAACAGCTTAGTGCTTCTGTCCTATAGAGCATCTTGAACTATTTTTGTGCACTAGGCTCTTAAAACTGCATATTTTTTCTGTCATGTAGAGGAGCTTGGACTAGTTTTTTGGTTAGGTTCTTAAAACAGCATCGTGCTTCTGTCATATAGAGGATCTTGAACTTTTTTTGTGCAGTAGGCTCTTAAAACTACATATTGCTTCTGTCGTGTAGAGGATCTTGGATTAGTTTTTTGGAGTAGGTTCTTAAAACAGCATTGTGCTTCTGTCATGTAGAGGATCTTGAACTAGTTTTTGGAGTAGCATCCCAAAACAGTTTAGTGCTTCTGTCATGTAGAGGATCTTGGACTAGTTTTTGGAGTAGGTTCTTAAAACAGCATCGTGCTTCTGTCATGTAGAGGATCTTGAAGTAGTTTTTGGAGTAGGATTCCAATACAGCTTAGTGCTTCTGTCATGTAGAGGACCTTGGACTAGTTTTTGGAGTAGGGTCTTAAAACAGCATCGTGCTTCTGCCATGTAGGATCTTGAACTAGTTTTTGGAGTAGGATCCCAAAACAGCTTAGTGTTTCTGTCATGTAGAGGCTCTTGAACCAGTTTTTGGAGTAGGATCCCAAAACAGCTTAGTGCTTCTGTCATGTAGAAGATCTTGGACTAGTTTTTGGAGTAGGTTCTTAAAACAGCATCGTGCTTCCGTCATGTAGAGGATCTTGAAGTAGTTTTTGGAGTAGGATTCCAATACAGCTTAGTGCTTCTGTCATGTAGAGGATCTTGGACTAGTTTTTGGAGTAGGTTCTTAAAACAGCATTGTGCTTCTGTCATGTAGAGGATCTTGAAGTAGTTTTTGGAGTAGGATTCCAATACAGCTTAGTGCTTCTGTCATGTAGAGGATCTTGGACTAGTTTTTGGAGTAGGTTCTTAAAACAGCATCGTGCTTCTGCCATGTAGAGGATCTTGAACTAGTTTTTGGAGTAGGATCCCAAAACAGCTTAGTGCTTCTGTCCTGTAGAGGATCTTAAAAATAGAACTGGAGAAAAAAGTCCAGGTAAATGTTCTTGGCAATTACTCGTAGGCTCTTCCTTCACAGCTATCCGCTCAGAAAAAAAACAAGAAAAAAAACATGAGCTATCAAATTTTATGTGCGTGTCAGAGCGGTGACTGAGACACCATCCTCACAGACGTCATGTATTATTTACCCGCCGCCGCAAAAAGTCTCCACCTCATCAGGCATGGAGGTCAGCTGTCGTCCGCCGTCACGCCTGACACCGGGTCAGGAGGTCACATGACCACCGGCAGACGTTTATTCAGCGGTGGGAGGCGACTGACACGCACACACGTAATTCGCACTCCTCATTTTAGTCTTTTTTAGCTGCCTGGCGGCGATAAAACTCGGCTCGTAACAATAAATAGCATCTGTGTTGGCATGGCAACCTGACCTTGAGTCTGTGGTCGATCCGCATCAGCATTTTGGTTTTAAAACGCGGCGGGTAAACGGTCATGGTGCATGGCCCCCGCCTTATCTTGCAACACTTTTTTTCAGCGTTGTCTTCATTGGACACGTTTTGCTTTTTCTTTGGCTTTTTTTTTGTGAATTAAACAAAAAGTGTTAGAATAACCATAGAATTGAATTTAAACATCCATCCATTTTTTACTGCTTGTCTTCCTCGGGAAAAAAGGTAAACTTTAAAGTAAAAGACTCCCGACGATGTTGCCAGTTGGCTGTTGGCGCGATCCCAGGTTGCAGAGAAGACAGGCAAAGGTTGTTTCTGGTAGGTCCGAAATAAGCAATGGGACACATTTGAACCGATACGGTACCAATTACTGGTGCTTGGGAATCGATACCAGTGCTCAACGGTACCAATCAGAGGAATATAGACATTGTTTGAAAAATGACCCGGAAAACTGGGAATTTGGGGTTATCTGGGTTAATTTTCTGAAATTGTTTTTGGGGGGTTTTCGATTCCCGGTTGAGCCGAACATTTTTTTGGTGTGAGAGTCCGGTCCATAGTGGATCTAACATAATATTGTGAGAGTCCAGTCCATAGTGGATTTAGTAAATAGTGTGAGAGTCCAGTCCATAGTGGATCTAACATAATAGTGTGAGAGTCCAGTCCATAGTGGAACTAACAAAATAGTGTGAGAGTCCAGTCCGTAGTGGATCTAACATAATAGTGTGGGAGTCCAGTCCGTAGTGGATCTAGCATATTAGTGTGAGAGTCCAGTCCATAGTGGATCTAGCATAAAAGTGTGGGAGTCCAGTCCATGGTGGATCTAGCATAATACTGTGAGAGTCCAGACCATGGTGGACCTAACATAAGAGTGGGAGTCCAGTCCATAGTGGATCTAACATAATAGTGTGGAAGTCCAGTCCATAGTGGATCTAACATAAGAGTGTGAGAGTCCAGTCCATAGTGGATCTAACCAAATAGTGTGAGAGTCCAGTCCATAGTGGAACTAACAAAATAGTGTGAGAGTCCAGTCCCTAGTGGATCTAACCAAATAGTGTGAGAGTCCAGTCCATAGTGGAACTAACAAACAGTGTGAGAGTCCAGTCCGTAGTGGATCTAACATAATAGTGTGGGAGTCCAGTCCATAGTGGATCTAGCATATTAGTGTGAAAGTCCAGTCCATAGTGGATCTAGCATAAAAGTGTGGGAGTCCAGTCCATAGTGGATTTGACATAATAGTGTGAAAGTCCAGTCCATAGTGGATCTAGCATAAAAGTGTGAGAGTCCAGTTCATAGTGGATTTAACATAATAGTGTGAGAGTCCAGTCCATAGTGGATCTAACATAATAGTGTGCGAGTCCAGTCCATAGTAGATCTAACATAATACTGTGAGAGTCCAGTCCATAGTGGATCTAGTTAATAGTGTGAGAGTCCAGTCCATAGTGCATCTAACAAAATAGTAAGAGTCCAGTCCATAGTGGATATAACATAATAGTGTGAGAGTCCAGTCCATAGTGGATCTAACGTAATAGTGTGAGAGTCCAGTCCCTAATGGATCTAACATAATAGTGAGAGTCCAGTCCATAGTGGATCTAACTTAATAGTGTGAGAGTCCAGTCCATAGTGGATCTAACATAATAGTGTGAGTCCAGTCCATAGTGGATCTAACATAATAGTGAGAGAGTCCAGTCCATAGTGGATCTAACATAATAGTGAGTCCAGTCCATACTGGATCTAACATAATAGTGTGAGACTCCATAACATAGTGGATCCAACATAATAGTGTGGGAGTCCAGTCCATAGTGGATTTAGTTAATATTGTGAGAGTCCAGTCCATAGTGGATCCAGTTAATAGTGTAAGAGTCCAGTCCATTGTGGAGTGGTCCATCCCCAGTCCTGACTTTGAACAGCTAGCGCGTCATCTGTGGTCACTTAATCTGTGTGCACCCCACCTCCTCTCCACGAAGAAGGGAGGGAAGAGCAGAAAAGAGACGGCAGATCAACTGGTCTAAAAAAGTGGGTCTATTTTAAAGGCTAGATGATACAAATGAGTTTTAAGATGAGACTTAAATGCATCTCTAACTGTTACCGGGAGGCCATTCCAGAGTACTGGAGCCATATTACCGTCATCTTGCAGTCCACACGTATCTCTTATGTTTGACTGCCATCTACTGGTCACACTTATCAATACACAATGTATCAAATAAAATCGCTTCGAAGTCGGTAAGCAAAACCAGAACTAATCCGTTCATTAGACCTTATAAGGCGCAATATCAAGTTTTGAGGGGGGAAACAGGATTTTAACTGTGCCTTAAATAGTCCGGTAAAGATGGTAGTTCCTTTTTAGGCCGCATTTGGCTCCTTTTTAAAGGTCCCAAAGGCAATTATAGTTCACCAGCAGTCAGAGTCGGAGACACAGTGACACCTGCTGGTGATCCCGGGAACTGCAGCCTTGTCTTTCCAGAACATGTTTACTCTCTCTCTCTCTCTCTATGTTGCAGGCGTCTGCGAGTGCTCAGACTTCACCGCCGGGACCAACTGCGAGCGCTGCCTGGACGGTTACTATGGCAACGCGCTGGCCGGCACGCTGGGCGACTGCCGGCCGTGCCCTTGCCCCGACCGCGGCAGCTGTGCTCTGCTCCCCGGCACCACACAGGTGGTCTGCACCAACTGTCCTGCGGGCCAGACAGGTGAGGGGGCAGGAGTTCTGATGGACACCAGCCGGTCTTAACAGAGGATCTTGGACTAGTTTTTTTTTTCAGTTGGTTCTTAAAACTGCATAGTGCTTCTTTTATGTAAAGGATCTTGGACTCGTTTTTGCAGTATTTTCTTAAAACTGTTTCGTGCTTCTGTCATATAGAGGATCCTCTTGGACTAGTTTTTTTTTTTAGTTGGCTCTTAAAACTGCATAGTGCTTCTGTCATATGGAGGATCTTGAACTAGTTTTTTTTTCCGGTAGGTTCTTAAAAGAGCATAGTGCTTCTTTCATGTAGAGGATCCTGGACTAGTTTCTGCAGTAGGTTCTTAAAACAACATAGTGCCTCTGTCATATACAGGATCTTGGACTAGTTTGTGCAGTATGTTTTTAAAACTGTTTCGTGCTTCTTTCATATAGAGGATCTTGGACTAGTTTGTTATTTTTCAGTAGGCTCTTAAAACTGCATAGTGCTTCTGTCATATGGAGGATCTTGAACTAGTTTTGTTTTTTTCAGTAGGTTCTTAAAAGAACATAGTTCTTCTTTCGGGTAGAGGATCTTGGACTAGTTTTTGCAGTAGGTTCTTAAAACAACATAGTGCCTCTGTCATGTAGAGGATCTTGGACTAGTTTGTGCAGTATGTTTTTAAAACTGTATCTTGCTTCTGTCATGTAGAGGATCTTGGACTGTTTTTTTCAGTAGGTTCTTTAAACTGCATAGTGCTTCTTTTATGTATAGGATCTTGGACTAGTTTTTGCAGTATGTTCTTAAAATTGCATAGAGCTTCTTTTATGTAAAGGATCTTGGACTAGTTTTTGCAGTATGTTCTTAAAACTCTTTCGTGTTTCTGTCATATAGAGGATCTTAGACTAGTTTTTTTTCCAGTAGGCTCTTAAAACTGCATAGTGCTTCTGTCATACAGAGGATCTTGAATTAGTTTTGTTTTTTTAGAAGGTTCTTAAAAGAGCATAGTGCCTCTTTCATGTAGAGGATCTTGGACTATTTTTTGCAGTAGGTTCTTAAAACAACACAGTGCCTCTGTCATACACAGGATCTTGGACTAATTTGTGCAGTATGTTTTTAAAACTGTATCGTGCTTCTGTTATGTAGAGGATCTTGGGCTAGTTTTTTCAGTAGGTCATTTAAACTGCATCGTGCTTCTTTTATGTAAAGGATCTTGGACTAGTTTTTGCAGTATGTTCTTAAAAATGCAAAGTGCTTATTTTATGTAAAGTATTTTGGACTAGTTTTTGCAGTATGTTCTTAAAACTGTTTCATGCTTCTGTCATATAGAGGATCTTGGACTATTTTTTTTTTTCAGTAGGCTCTTAAAACTGCATAGTGCTTCTGTCATATGGAGGATCTTGAACTAGTTTTTTTTCAGTATCTTCTTAAAAGAGCATAGTGCTTCTTTCATGTAGAGGATCTTGGACTAGTTTTGTTTTTCAGTAGGGTTTTAAAACTGCATAGTGCTTCTTTTAGGTAAAGGATCTTGGACTAGTTTTTGCAGTATGTTCTTAAAACTGTTTCGTGCTTCTGTCATATAGAGGATCTTGGACTAGTTTTTTTTTCAGTAGGCTCTTAAAACTGCATAGTGCTTCTGTCATATGGAGGATCTTGAACTAGGTTTTTTTGCAGTAGGTTCTTAAAAGAGCATAGTGCCTCTTTTATGTAGAGGATCTTGGACTAGTTTTTGCAGTAGGTTCTTAAAACAACACAGTGCCTCTGTCATACACAGGATCTTGGACTAATTTGTGCAGTATGTTTTTAAAACTGTATCGTGCTTCTGTTATGTAGAGGATCTTGGGCTAGTTTTTTCAGTAGGTCATTTAAACTGCATCGTGCTTCTTTTATGTAAAGGATCTTGGACTAGTTTTTGCAGTATGTTCTTAAAAATGCAAAGTGCTTATTTTATGTAAAGTATTTTGGACTAGTTTTTGCAGTATGTTCTTAAAACTGTTTCATGCTTCTGTCATATAGAGGATCTTGGACTATTTTTTTTTTTCAGTAGGCTCTTAAAACTGCATAGTGCTTCTGTCATATGGAGGATCTTGAACTAGTTTTTTTTCAGTATCTTCTTAAAAGAGCATAGTGCTTCTTTCATGTAGAGGATCTTGGACTAGTTTTGTTTTTCAGTAGGGTTTTAAAACTGCATAGTGCTTCTTTTAGGTAAAGGATCTTGGACTAGTTTTTGCAGTATGTTCTTAAAACTGTTTCGTGCTTCTGTCATATAGAGGATCTTGGACTAGTTTTTTTTTCAGTAGGCTCTTAAAACTGCATAGTGCTTCTGTCATATGGAGGATCTTGAACTAGGTTTTTTTGCAGTAGGTTCTTAAAAGAGCATAGTGCCTCTTTTATGTAGAGGATCTTGGACTAGTTTTTGCAGTAGGTTCTTAAAACAACACAGTGCCTCTGTCATACACAGGATCTTGGACTAATTTGTGGAGTATGTTTTTAAAACTGTATCGTGCTTCTGTTATGTAGAGGATCTTGGGCTAGTTTTTTCAGTAGGTCATTTAAACTGCATCGTGCTTCTTTTATGTAAAGGATCTTGGACTAGTTTTTGCAGTATGTTCTTAAAAATGCAAAGTGCTTATTTTATGTAAAGTATTTTGGACTAGTTTTTGCAGTATGTTCTTAAAACTGTTTCATGCTTCTGTCATATAGAGGATCTTGGACTATTTTTTTTTTCAGTAGGCTCTTAAAACTGCATAGTGCTTCTGTCATATGGAGGATCTTGAACTAGTTTTTTTTCAGTATCTTCTTAAAAGAGCATAGTGCTTCTTTCATGTAGAGGATCTTGGACTAGTTTTGTTTTTCAGTAGGGTTTTAAAACTGCATAGTGCTTCTTTTAGGTAAAGGATCTTGGACTAGTTTTTGCAGTATGTTCTTAAAACTGTTTCGTGCCTCTGTCATATAGAGGATCTTGGACTAGTTTTTTTTTCAGTAGGCTCTTAAAACTGCATAGTGCTTCTGTCATATGGAGGATCTTGAACTAGGTTTTTTTGCAGTAGGTTCTTAAAAGAGCATAGTGCCTCTTTTATGTAGAGGATCTTGGACTAGTTTTTGCAGTAGGTTCTTAAAACAACATAGTGCCTCTGTCATATAGAGGACCTTGGACTAGTTTGTGCAGTATGTTTTTAAAACTGTATCGTGCTTTTGTCATGTAGAGGATCTTGGGCTAGTTTTTTTCAGTAGGTTCTTCAAACTGCATAATGCTTCTGTAATGTAGAGGATCTTGGAATAGTTTTTGCAGTCGGTTCTTAAAACAACATAGTGCCTCTGTCATACACAGGATCTTGGACTAGTTTGTACGGTATGTTTTAAAATACTGTATCGTGCTTCTGTCATGTAGAGGATCTTGGACTAGTTTTTTCAGTAGGCTCTTAAAACCGCATAGTGCTTCTGTCATATGGAGGAACTTGAACTAGGTTTTTTATCAGTTGGTTCTTAAAAGAGCATAGTGCTTCTTTCATGTAGAGGATATTGGACTCGTTTTTGCAGTAGGTTCTTAAAACTACATACTGCCTCTGTCATATACAGGATCTTGGACTAGTTTGTGCAGTATGTTTTTAAAACTGTATCGTGCTTCTGTCATGTAGAGGATCTTGGACTAGTTTTTGCAGCAGGTTTTTAAAACAGCATAGTGCTTCTGTCATAAAGAGGAACCTGGACTAGTTTTTTACAGTAGGTTCTTAAAACTGCATAGTGCTTCTGTCATGTAAAGGATCTTGGACTAGTTTTTGCAGCAGGTTTTTAAAGCAGCATAGTGCTTCTGTCATGTAAAGGATCTTGGACTAGTTTTTGCAGCAGGTTTTTAAAGCAGCATAGTGCTTCTGTCATAAAGAGGAACCTGGAGTAGTTTTTTACAGTATGCTCTTAAAACTGCATAGTGCTTCTGTCATATAAACGATCTTGGACTAGTTTTTGCAGTAGGTTTTTAAAACTGCATAATGCCTCTGTCATATGCAGGATCTTGTACTAGTTTGTGCAGCAGGTTTTTAAAACAACATTGTGCTTATGTCATAAAGATGAACCAGGACTATTTTCAATAGGCTCTTAAAACTGTATAGTGTTTCTGTCATATAGAGGATCTTGAATTTGTTTTTCTCAGTAGGCTCTTAAAATTGCATAGTGCTTCTATCGTGTAAAAGATCTTGGACGAGTTTTTTTCAGTAGGCTCTTAAAACTGCATTGTGCTTCTGTCAGGTAAAATATCTTGGAATAGTTTTTTGCCCAGTAGGTTCTTAAAAGAGCATAGTTCTTCTTTCATGAAGAGGATCTTAGACTAGTTTTTTTCAGTAGGTTCTTAAAACTGCATAGTGCTTATGTCATATACGGGATCTTGGACTATTTTTTTTCAGTAGATTCTTAAAACTGCAAAGTGCTTCTGTCAAATAGAGGGACTTGGATTAGTTTATTTTTTCAGAAAGCTCTTAAAACTGCATAGTGATTCTGTCATGTAGAGGATGTTGGACTATTTTTTTCCCAGCAGGCTCTTAAAACGGCATAGTGCTTCTTTTATGTAGAGGATATTGGACTAGTTTTTTTTTCAGTAGGCTCTTAAAACTGCACAGTGCTTCTGTCAGGTAAAAGATCTAGGACTAGTTTTTTTCCCAGTAGGTTCTTTAAAGAGCATAGTGTTTTTTTCATGTAGAGGATCTTGGACTAGTTTTTTTCAGTAGGTTCTTAAAACTGCATAGTGTTTATGTCATATACAGGATCTTGGACTAGTTTTTATTCAGTAAATCCTTAAAACTGCAAAGTGCTTCTGTCACAAAGAGGGATTTGGACTGGTTTTTGCTTAGGTTCTTAAAACAACATAGTGCCTCTGTCATATACAGGATCTTGGACTAGTTTGTGCAGTAAGTTTTTAAAACAGCATAGTGCTTCTGTCATATGGAGTGTCTTGGACTATTTTTTCCCCAGCAGGCTCTTAAAACGGCATAGTTCTTCTTTTATGTGGAGGATCTTGGACTAGTTTTTTTCAGTATGTTCTTAAAACTGCATCGTACTTCTGTCATGTAGAGGATCTTGGACTAGTTTTTTGCTGTAGGTTTTTTTAAAAAATGCATAGTTCTTCTGTCGAACAGAGGGTCTAGCACTAGCTTTTTTAGCAGCGGGTTCTTAAAACAGCCAAGTGGTTCTATCATATAACGGATCTTTTAGTAGTTTTTGCAACTTTTTACTAAATCAGCTGACCACTCCTGTTATATAGAGGATCTTGGACTATTTTTTTGCACTGTTTTTTTTTTTTTTAAGTGCATAGTGTTTCTGTCAAATAGAGGATCTTGGACCAGTTTTCAAAAGTGTTTCTATCATTTAAGGGATCTTGGACTAGTTTTTTTTACAGTAGTTTCTGAAAAACAGCAGAGCACCCATGTCATAAAGAGGACTTTGGACAAGTTTCATGCTGTAGGTTCTTAAAACAGATGACATACAGGCTCTTGGACCAGCAGAAATGTATGTTTTTTTATGTTTATGACAATTCTATCATGTGGTGAAGTCAAAACTGTGAAGTTCGGGCAGAGCAGGAAGACATTTAACACCTTAAAGTAGTTTAGTACTTGATCTGGGTTTATATAAGAAGGTGTCCGGGTCCAGATCTGCTTTTATTTTGTTAAATGAAAACATGAACATTGTATATCATTTGTCTTTTTATGCACACGTGTACCTAATGTAGTATTTATGGGGCGGGGCTCGACCTCGTATCGCAGGAACGCGCTGCCAGATGTGCGACGACGGATTCTACGGCGAGCCGCTGGGGGAATCGGGGGCGGCGCGCCCGTGCAGCCCATGCGACTGCAGCGGCAACGTGGACGCCAACGCGGTGGGCGTGTGTGACCGCCTGACGGGCCGCTGCCTGAAGTGCACGGGACACACCAAGGGCGAGCGCTGCCAGCTTTGCCGCCACGGTTACTACGGCGACGCTCGCGGCGACGCCGCCGGACCGAAGTGCAAACGTAAGTGCAAACATTTGACTGACTTGAAAAAAGCCGAAAGGATGAAAAATGCATTATCTTTATGGAGAACATGCTACAAAACTGATTTGATTTACAATTGAACAAAAACGTCAAGGGAGAGGTTGCCCTCTAGTGGGTTCTTTAGAGCACCACAAACTGCCAGGAATTCTGGATATAACACTGTTTTATTTTCCTTCAATGGTGCAAAGTCTTTTGCTTTTCAGCACTGTGTCTTTTCTCCAACTAATCGTCTCATCACTGCTGCTGCTAATAAAGGCGACAGGTGATTAGATAACTAGGCCCACCTGGGCCATCTACACACATCGCTGTCTTCGAGGCCGGTCCTGACACAGGCCGTTCTGCGGCAGGCCCGCAAGCCTTAGTCCCATGCAATAAATAGCATCCATCCATCTTCTTCCGCTTATCCGAGGTCGGGTCGCGGGGGCAGCAGCCTAAGCAGGAAGCCCAGACTTTCCTCTCCCCAGCCACTTCTTCCAGCTCTTCCCGGCGCCAATGAATAGCATTACTTGTATAATGAATAAGACTTATCTTTGAATATGAACCTAATTGGTTCTTCAACAGGGCTCGTACATCAAAAAGTTTGTATAGTGAAGCAAATTTCTCCATAAGAAACAATGTAAACATGAATAATGGACAAAAGTCCATGTTCACACTTTGAACACAATATAAAGTACTGTACAGTTCTGTATAGCAAACAAACATAACACAGAGGTGGTAAATCAACTTTCTATTTATTAACAAGGCCAAAATGTTCTGCCAACACACAGAATTCCCTGTGGCGCCCTCACAAACAATCAGAAATCGCCCAAAATCCTTGACTTAGTCAACCATGTTGCTGCAAAAATAAACATTTTAAAAAGTATAATAAAATGGGCAAAGGTTATTTGGCAAAGGAGCAGCTCATGAGGGCCGTGTGTGTGTGTGTGTGTGTGTGTGTGTGTATGTGTGTGTGTGTGTGTGTGTGTGTGTGTGTGTGTGTGTGTGTGTGTGTGCGCGTGTGCGCGTGTGTGTGTGCGTGCGTGCGTGCGTGCGTGTGTGTTTTCTGTCAATGCTGACTTTATGGGACATCGCTCTGTTTACACACTCACTTTTAGGGGACTTCTGACGGTGTGGGGACTAGAGATGCGCGGTTTGCGGTTTATCCGCGGAGTCCGCGGATAAACCGCGGGTCGGGCGGGTGACATGACGAAAAAATTGATTTTAAATAGATTCGGGCGGGTGGCGGTTGAACTATCCGGAAATATTTGATATGCATGGTTCTGTGATTGGTATCCTTTGTCATTCAAAGTGCCATTTAAGACCCGTGTCATAAGGCGTAGAACAGTGGTCTCCAACCGGGCCGCAGAAGAATTTTTTATTTTTTATTAAATCAACATAAAAAACACAATATACACTTACAATTAGTGCACCAACCCCAAAAACCTCCCTTTTTCATGACAAAAACGTCCCTTTTTCATGAAAAAGAAGAAAAAAAAATAAAAATAAAAAAAAAGGACACCCCCCGGGCCGCGGGAAAAATTATTAAGCGTTGACCGGTCCGCGGATACAAAAAGGTTGGGGACCACTGGCGTAGAAGACAATAAGAGACGCTATTAGACTGCCGGTAGTCACCCAGATAATAAGTATTAAGGTGTGCTATGAAGCTATTGGCTTTGTTGCCTACTACGGCATGTACTATCTGCTTGTAAGTACAGCATCATGTTGTGTGTGACTTCCGCGGCAACACGCACACGACTGCAAGGCATACTGGGTGACACAGAGTACACTAATGGTTGTGATATAAACAATCTTAACACTCTTAGTAATATGCGCCACGCTGTGAAGCCACACCAATTAAGAACGACAAACACATTTCGGGAGAACATCCTCACAGTAACACAACATAAACGCAACACAACAAATACCCATAATCCTTTGTATTCATGACAATTCCTGACTATTTTATACACCCCGCTAAATGGTCCTCAGTAGTCACGTGCACATTTGTGTGAAACATGCAAAATTATTGAAATTGGGTCCCCATGAACCATATTAACCATTTTTCCCCAGGGTCCCCATTAAGACTGATCGGCACTTTACTTCATTAATCCAGAGATTTAAAGACGTGTATGAGCTAACTGGGCAGTGCCCATTTTACCTACATTTTTTTAATGCCTCCACAACCTGTAGAAAGGGTGGTCCCCACAAGTTCTGATCAAATTCCAAATGATAACCAGTGTGTGTGTGTGCGTGCGTGCGTGTGTGTGTGTGTGTTTTCTGTCAATGCTGACTTAATGGGGACATCGCTCGGTTTACATAGTCACCTTTAGGGGACCTCTGACGGTATGGGGACACAAAAAAACAGGTACCCTAAAGGGAAACCTTTTTAAGTCCTAAGTGATTTTTAAGCTTTGGCCCATAAAACATGTCTACTGGTTAGTTTTAGTGTGAGACATTTGCATTTCCTTTTTTTTTATTTAAATGGTCCTCAGTAGTCACGTACACGTGTGTGTGAATTATGCTAAATTGTTGAAATTGGGTCCCCATGAACCATATTAGCTTTTTTTCCCCAGGGTCCCCAGTAAGACATTACTTCATCAATCCAGAAATTTAAAGACGTGTATTAGCTAACTGGGCAGTGGCCATTTTACCTAAATTATTTTAATGCCTCCACAACCTGAAAGGGTGGTCCCCACAAGTTCTGATCAAATTCCAAATGATAACCAGTGTGTGTGTGTGTGTGTGTGTGTGTGCTCTTGGAAAAGGCGCCGCTGAACGAGGGCTAGTCTTCCCCTTTGCTGTGAAATAAGTCCACTTTGGCACAGTTTTCCAGGAAATGTCCGATCTCACCACAATTAAAATCTGCGTACGGACACAAAATGAATGAATGAAATATTTGGTGCGATCTAAAAGTTTGTAAATGGAAAAGTTTGCAAATGGAGGAGGTTTATAAATCGAGGATTTCACTGTACATTAACACAACAAAAGATCCTATTGTGTGCTTTGAATAGATTAGAATGATTGGGTTGAAGAAAGAGAGGGCAAAGACTCACATATGAGAAACAAGTGTAGAGGGATAAGTGTGGAGGGAGGAGTGGCCAGCGCTGCCTGTGCCTGTCCAAGGTGCTGAGGACAGCGCGCTGACTGACAGGGATGTGTCAGGGCCGGTTTCGCAACACAGCTGAACAGGTGATTAGATTTCCCAGGTGGTATGGGTTGTCTAATCACCTGTAGTCTTAAAGGCCTACGGAACTGAGATTTTCTTCTTCAAACGGGGATAGCAGGTCCATTCTATGTGTCATACTTGATCATTTTGCGATATTGCCATATTTTTGCTGAAAGGATTTAGTAGAGAACATCGACGATAAAGTTCACAACTTTTGGCCGCCAATAAAAAAGCCTTGCCTGTACCGGAAGTAGCAGACGATGTGCGCGTGACGTCATTGGTTGTGGAGCTCCTCATATCCTCGCATTGTTTATAATCATAGCCACCAGTAGCAAGTGCAATTCGGACTGAGAAAGCGACGAGTTCCCCATTAATTTGAGCGAAGATGAACGATTTGTGGATGAGGAAAGTTAGAGTGAAGTACTAAAAAAAAAGAAAGAAAGAAAGAAAAGGCGACGGCAGTGTGAGCGATTCAGATGTAATTAGACACATTTAGTAGGATAATTATGTTGAATCCATTAACTGCTTATTGTGTTAATAGTGTTTTAGTGAGATTATAAAGTCATACCTGAAAGTCGGAGGGCCGCGGTGAACGCCAGTGTCTCTCAGAGAAGCCAATGGAGGAGCCAAGATCACAGCTGCCTTTTTGACAGCTACGGGAGGAGGTCGCATAATCCACTCAAGTCTCCGGTAAGAGCCGACTTAATATCACAATTTTCCCATCCAAAAACTTGCTGGTTGAACGTAGAAAAACATGTTCGCTTGACCGCTCTGTGTTAAATACCGAAGTACATGTCAAACTACTTCCTTAACGTAAATAACCACCATAACCACAACACCAGGGGGAGCTCCACAAACCACGTTAAACCCAGATTCCGATCTAACAAAGGTCTTAACTCATTCTCTTTCTATGCCACATCAGTGTGGAATGCACTCCAAACAGGTATAAAAATAAGTGCATCTCTATCCTCCTTCAAAACCGCTCTAAAACAACACCTCCAGGCAACTTCAACACTTTACTAATACCCTCCTCCATTCACATCCCATCTCCCCGGATTATAAACAACTCAAATGTACTTCTAATGTATATACTTGTTCTTATGCTATCTGAACTCACTATGTTCTCTGCTGGCTGTACATATCCTACTAAATAAGACCTACACTGTTTCAATGTCCACATTTCTCTGTTGATGACTGAAGTTCTGATTTCAACCAAAGCTCCTCATCCCACCCCACGGATTGTAAATAATTCAATGTACATACTATGATGATTAACTTGTGTGATGACTGTATTATGCTGATAGTATATATTTGTACCATGAATTGATTAACGTGGACCCCGACTTAAACAATTGAAAAACTTATTCGGGTGTTACCATTTAGTGGTCAATTGTACGGAATATGTACTGAACTGTGCAATCTACTAATAAAAGTATCAATCAATCAATCAATCAAAAGAAACACCGGCTGGGTTTCGGTGCTAAAGGCAGCTGCAATCCACCGCTTTCCACCAACAGCATTCTTCTTTGACGTCTCCATTATTAATTGAACAAATTGCCGAAGATTCAGCAACACAGATGTCCAAATTACTGTGTAGGTATGCGATTAGCCGTAAATGGTGCTGGGCTATTATGTCCGCTGAAACCCGAGACGTAACAAACATCATTCCGCGTCGTTTTCAACAAGAAACTCCGCGGGAAATTTAAAATTGCAATTTAGTAAACTGAATTAGAGTTGGGCCGATACGCAATTATAACATCCGCAACCGCATCACCAAAGTTATCATCCACCCGCCGTCCACCCAAACCAACATTTTATCAGGACCGTACCCGCCCGCCAACCGCCCGCTGAAATACATCAGAGGTCGACCGCCTTTACCACTCACAGAGCTATTTAAACCTGTTTCACAGCGGATTGAAGACAATTGTAGCCGTTAACGTTCTCGCGACTATCCAATAGTGTTCAACCTGATGACAATAATATGGGCGTGCTGTGAAGGCATTGCCTTTGACACATTCAACAACATTTATACACCGATTGTTAGTCTGGCAACATGTTGTGTGCAGATTCTGCAATCACACGTCCAAGATTGAAAGACATACTGGATGACAGAGTACACTGATGGTTGTGATATAAACAACTTTAACACTTACTAATATGCGCCACGCTGTGAAGCCACACCAAACAAGATTGACACACACATTTCGGGAGAACATCCTCACAGTAACACAACATAAACGCAACACAACAAATACCCAGAATCCTTTGTATTCATGACTATATTTTACACCCCCGTGGGGGGGGGGCGGTTGGCGGGGTTTGCCGCTAGCGGCGTGTATAAAATAGTCAGGAATTGTCATGAATACAAAGGATTCTGGGTATTTGTTATGTTGCGTTTATGTTGTGTTACTGGGAGGATGTTCTCCCGAAACGTGTTTGTCGTTCTTAATTGGTGTGGCTTCACAGCGTGGCGCATATTACTAAGAGTGTTAAAATTGTTTATATCCCAACCATTAGTTTACTCTGTGTCACCCAGTATGCCTTGCAGTCGTGTGCGTGTTGCCGCGGAAGTCACACACAACATGTTGCTGGACTGACAAGCAGATCGTAAATGTTGTCGAAGGCGGCCAAGACAATGGCTTCATAGCACGCCCTAATACTTATTATCTGGGTGATTGCCGACAGTCCATCCATCCATCCATCCATCATCTTCCGCTTATCTGAGGTCAGGTCGCGGGGGCAGCAGCCTAAGCAGGGAAGCCCAGACTTCCCTCTCTCCAGCCACTTCGTCTAGCTCTTCCCAGGGGATCCCGAGCCGTTCCCAGGCCAGCCGGGAGACATAGTCTTCCCAACGTGTCCTGGGTCTTCCCCGTGGCCTCCTACCAGCTGGACGTGCCCTAAACACATCCCTAGGGAGGCGTTCGGGTGGCATCCTGACCAGATGCCCGAACCACCTCATCTGGCTCCTCTCCATGTGAAGGAGCAGCGGATTTACGTTGAGCTCCTCCCGGATGGCAGAGCTTCTCGCCCTATCTCTAAGGGAGAGCCCCGCCACCCGGCGGAGGAAACTCATTTCGGCCGCTTGTACCCGTGATCTTATCCTTTCGGTCATGACCCAAAGCTTATGACCATAGGTGAGAATGGGAACGTAGATCGACCGGTAAATTGAGAGCTTTGCCTTCCGGCTCAGCTCCTTCTTCACCACAATGTATCGATACAACGTCCGCATTACTGAAGACGCCGCACCGATCCACCTGTCGATCTCACGATCCACTCTTCCCCCACTCGTGAACAAGACTCCTAGGTACTTGAACTCCTCCACTTGGGGCAGGGTCTCCTCCCCAACCCGGAGATGGCACTCCACCCTTCAACACCCTGCCGACAGTCATTCAAGAGAATAATAGTGTCTCCTATTGTCTTCTTCGCTTTATGACACGGGTCTTAAATGGCTCTTTGAATGGTAAAGGATACCGATCCCAGAACCATGTATATCAAATATTTCCGGATGGTTCAACCGCCACCCGCCCGAATCTAATTAAAATCTATTTTTTCGTCATGTCAACCGCCCGACCCATGGATGAGACCGCAAACTGCGCATCTCTACCGTATTGGCATGTGTTGCAATGTTAAGCTCATCAGACTGCGTGGTCGGTAGTAGTGGGTTTCAGTAGGCCTTTAACAGCAGAAGGAAGAAGGACGTTTGAGAGACTGAAAAGTCAAATAGCAAAAAACTATTGATGTGTATTAAAACTTTGTTCAACTCCGGACGCCTGACTCCTGGAAGCGACTTCCACAATAAGCTTACCGCCTTCTTCAGGTGACGTGAGGTGAGGTACGTCGTGCTCCACGTTCAACCATTTGTGTCCTCTCCAGCGTGCAGCTGCAGCCTGGCCGGGACCTCCAGCCGGGCGACCCAGTGCCATCCCCAAGCAGGAACCTGCGACTGCCTCGCCCATGTGACGGGGCGAGACTGCGGGAGATGCGAGGACGGCTTTTTCAACCTGCGACCCGGCGTGGGTTGCGAGAGGTAAAGAGGTCGGTGGTTTGTTGTTTTGCCTTGAAAAGTCAGCGTTGTCCTTCCTCCGTCAGGTGCACCTGCAACCCCATCGGCTCGTTTTCCGCCGCCTGCCACCCGATCACAGGCCAGTGTTTGTGCCGCCCCGGCGTGGACGGGAGGTTGTGCGGTTCGTGCCGGGTGGGTTTCTTCGGATTCTCCTCACGGGGATGCAGAGGTACCGTAAAGAACCGTTAAGACCCTCGACTGCCGACGCCTTTCTCACTCTCGATCTTCGTCTTTGCCACGCCTCGCCAGCCTGTAACTGTGACCCGATGGGCGCCGCCGCCATGCAGTGCCACGCCAACGGGACCTGTCCCTGCCGGCCCGGCTTCACGGGCCACAAGTGTGACAAGTGCGAGCTCAACTTTTTCCACAGCAGAGAAACGCACCAGTGTGAGGAGTGCCCGCTTTGCTACGGGCTGGTGCAAAAACAGGTGGGTATGGAGAAACCTGTGCGCTCACACAAGTGTAAAAAGAAGCGATGGAAAAACCCTCAAAACTCAAGTTTAAGTGAGATTAAATAGCAGATATCCACCGTTTTTTTTCTTTTTTGTACACCCAACTTTTTGAAATATTTCATACGTGTCAGTTAATTTGTGTCTTTATTATTTGCACCAGCTCCAACAACCTCTCCTCCAGGTTTTGCTGCTTATACAGAGTGACAGGTGATTAGATAAAAAAAAGGCCCAGCTGGGCCGTCTACGCACCTGTAACTGACTTCGAAGCCGGTCCTGGCACACCTTGCTTCGCTGCAGGCCCACAGGCCACGCCTCCCTACACATCTGTGTTTAAATGTGTCCGAGGAGGAGGCCGGTTTAGTGTGGCTAAATAATTATTCGTTTAAGAGGTTGAAGGACTTAGTGTGGAAGGGGCTTGAAGGTCCAGGTGCTTCACACTTGCATGTTCCTTTCAAGAGCCGTCAAGTATCCCGCCGACTCCTCCTGTCTTGGTCTTTTGGTCGGACCGTCCTCCCCTGCCCTGCCACGTTAGCCATTCCCAAACACTCGACAACCTCTGTGTTCCCGGTTTGCTGCTTATACAGAGTGACAGGTGATCAGATAAAAAAAAAAAGTCCAGCTGGGCTATCCACGCACCTGTCGCTTACTTTGAAACCAATCCTGGCACACCCTGCTTCCCTGCAGGCCACGCCCCCCTCCACACCCGTGTAAAAATGTGTCAGAGGAGGAGGCAGGTTTAGTGTGGCTGAAACGGGGCTTAGACTAAATAATTATTCGTTTAAGAGGTTGAAGGACTTAGTGTGGAAGGGGCCTGAAGGTCCAGGCGCTTCACACTTGCATGTTCCTTTCAAGAGGCGTCAAGTCCCCCGCCGACTCCTCTTGGCTTGGTCTTTTGGTCAGACCGTCCTCCTTTGCCCTGCCACGTTAGCCATTCCCAAACACCTGACAACCTCTCTCCTCCCGGTTTGCTGCTTATACAAAATGACAGGTGACTAGATAAATACGCCCAGGTGGGCCTTCCATGCACCTGTCGCTGACTTCGAAGCCGGTCCTGGCACACCCCGCTTCGCTGCAGGCCCGCTGGCCACTCCACCCTCCAAAAATGTGTCCGAGGAGGGGGACCTTAAACGCTGGGTTAGTGTGGCTGAAACGGGGCTTAGGCTTAATATTTATTCATTTAAGAAGTTAAAGGACTTCGTGTGGAAGGGTCCGGAAGGTCCAGGCGCTTCACATTTGCAAGTTCCTTTCAAGAGCCGTCAAGTCCCCCGCCGACTCCTCCTGTCTTGGTCTTTTGGTCAGACCGTCCTCGTTGCCCTGCCACGTTAGCCATTCCCAAACACTCGACAACCTCTCTCCTCCCGGGTTGCTGCTTATACAGAGTGATTAGATAACAAAGCCCAGCTGGGCCATCTATGCACCTGTCGCTGACTTTAAGGCCTGTCCTGGCACACCCCGCTTCCCTGCAGGCCACGCCCCCCTCCACACCCGTGTAAGAATGTGGCCGAGAAGGAGGCAGGTTTAGTGTGGCTGAAACGGGGCTTAGACTAAATAAATATTCGTTTAAGAGGTTGAAGGACTTGGTGTGGAAGGGGCCGGAAGGTCCAGGCGCTTCACACTTGCATGTTCCTTTCAAGAGCCGTCAAGTCCCCCGCCGACTCCTCTTGGCTTGGTCTTTTGGTCAGACCGTCCTCCTTCGCCCTGTCACGTTAGCCATTCCCAAACACCCGACAACCTCTCTCCTCCCGGTTTGCTGTTTATACAGAGTGACAGGTGATCAGATAAAAGGCCCAGGTGGGCCCTCCACGCACCTGTCGCTGACTTCGAAGCCGGTCGCTGCAGGCCACACCCCCCTCCACACCCGTGTATAAATGTGTCCGAGGAGGGGGACCTTGGTCTTTTGGTCAGACCGTCCTCCCTCGCCCTGCCACGTTAGCCATTCCCAAACACCCACCGTTGCTCTCCCAAAACCCCCGCCTCTCATATCCGGCATTTCTCCTGCGGCTTCCACGCGGTGAAGAGACTAACGAGCAGACGAGGAGCCGGGCTGAGAGAGACGGAGATGTGTGATCATTGATCAAGTGGGACGTTGAAAGGGAAACGGGAGGACGGCAAATAAAGAACGGGGCAGAATAACGAACGTCGGCGCGCCGCACGTGGGCGCGCTGACAAAGCGCGCTCGTTAACCCAGTTGCTTGATTCCTGCGTTTGTAGGCTGGGGGGGACGGGGACGACATCAACAAATAGTCTTTTGCTTGGCCTGATATCTGCTCACTTTTACGGCAGATATGAAGCTGCGCTTACCGTGCTCTTCTAATTCATGTATTCATTGCTTGTGTTGCAAGAACACGTCGCCATGTCACCGCCTGTTATTGCTCATTTCCTGCCGTGGCATTAATAAGCGCGCAATCTTCTCCATCCTCATGTTGTTGTTTTTTTACCATTTTTTTCCCCCCTCCTCAGGCAGAGAAGCTGAGGGCGCGCGTGCAGGATTTAGAGAAGCTCCTCGCTCGCTTCGACTGCCGGGGAAGGTACGGGACGCAGCGCCACCCGGCGAGGTATCGAACGGACGAGCATCACGGAGGCGAGCGCCAGGGGGACCGGGGGCTGCCCAACGCTCTGGAGGAGTTCCTGGCCTTCCAAGGTAACGCCCCGGAACACAGGCCTGGGCAATTATTTTGCCTCGGGGGGGTCAAGTTTAGCATACAAAAGAAGAAAAATCCATAAATTTGATTTCTTTAGAACAAATAAATATGTTATATATATGCAGTTGTGCTCATAACTTTACATACCCTGGGAGAAATTATCATTTCTTGGCCATTCTTCGGAGAATACGAATTATAACACAAAAGTGCTTTTAATGGTTGTGTGAAGCTTTTTATTGGCAAACAACTGTGTTTACGCTCTTTAAATCAAATCGACAAAAAGATTCAGTTAGACCAGCAAAGATTTCAGCCACAACTGCCAGGAAAAATTGTTCGAGATGAAAAAGGAAAATCCACAAATAACTTCCGCTGAAATACAGGACTCTCCGAAAAATGGGCTGCATGGTCGCCGAAAGAAAGCCATTTCTGCACATATGTCACAAAGTATCCTACTCACGTTACGCCAAACAGCACAGGGACAAGCCTCAAAACTTCTGGAATAAAGTCGTTTGGAGTGATGGCTTTCTTCTGGCGACTCGACCATGCAGCCCATTTTTTCTTCAAGTGAATATGAGTGATAACACACAAGTGTTATCATTCATATATATACGGTATATATATTTATATATGTGTGTGTGTGTGTGTGTGTGTGTGTGTGTGTATATGATCTATTTTAGCAGAGCATAGATCACGTTTAGCGAACCAGCCTATGCTGCTGTATTCAAGTCAAATCAAAGATTGTTTACACAGCACTTTTCATACAAAGGGAAGTGGCAAACACAAAGTGCTGTACTCCAAAAAAAAATAGAAGAGATGAAAACACACACAAACACACACACACACACACACACACACACACACTATTGACAATAACAAAACAACAACAAAACATGGTACGGCACCGAGGATTTGAGTAAAAACTCTATCTTTGAGGCTTCCACTCTAGAGAATAACTCAAATGACGGTCATCTAAAAATAGTATGAAACATAATATAAAATAAGCATGAAAATCAAACATAAATAATATAAATATTGTGTTAATAGGTAATAAAAACATAACATTGAGAGAATAATAGTAATAAGTGTGTTGGCCCTGCGATGAGGTGGGGCTTGTCCGGGGTGTACCCCGCCTTCCGCCCGATTGTAGCTGATAAGCTCCAGCACCCCCTGCCACTCCAAAAAAAAAAAGGGACAAGCGGTAGGAAATGGATGGATGGATTATGTTAATAGGTTGCTAAAAACATAACATTTGGAGAATAATAGTAATAAGTGTGTTGGCCCTGCGATAAGGTGGAGACTTGTCCAGGGTGCACTCCACCTTCCGCCCGATTGTAGCTGAGATAGGCTCCAGCACCCCCTGCCACTCCCAGAAAAAAGGGACAAGCGGTAGAAAATGGATGGATGGATTATAATAATTACTTGATAAAAACATAACATTGAGAGACTAATAGTAGTAATAGTTTGTTGGCCCTGCGATGATGTGGCGACTTGTCCGGGGTGCAACCCCCCTCCCGCCCGAATGCAGCTGAGATAGGCTCCAGCACTTTTCCCGACTCCCCCAAAAAAAGGGACAACCGGTAGAAAATGGATGGATGGATTATATTAATAGGTTGATAAAAACATAACATTTAGAGAATAATAGTAATAAGTGTGTATGGCCTGAGATGAGGTGGCGACTTGTCCGGAGTGCACCCCCCCTGCCGCCCGATTGTAGCTGAGATAGGCTCCAGCATCCCCTGCCACTCCAAAAAAAAAGGGACAAGCGGTAGAAAATGGATGGATGGATTATGTTAATAGGTTAATAAAAACATAACATTGAGAGAATAATGGTAATAAGTGTGTTGGCCCTGCGATGAGGTGGTGACTTGTCCGGGGTGCAACCCCCCTCCCGCCCGAATGCAGCTGTGATATGCTCCAGCACCCCCTGCAACTCCAAACAAAAGGGACAAGCGGTAGAAAATGAATGGATGGATTATGTTAACAAGTTGATAAAAACATAACATTGAGAGAATAATAGTAATAAGTGTGTTGGCCCTGCGATGAGGTGGCGACTTGTCCGGGGTGCAACCCCCCTCCCGCCCGAATGCAGCTGAGATAGGCTCCAGCACTTTTCCCGACTCCCCCAAAAAAAGGGGCAACCGGTAGGAAATGGAGGGATGGATTATATTAATAGGTTGATAAAAACATAACATTTAGAGAATAATAGTAATAAGTGGTTGGGCCTGCGATGAGGTGGCGACTTGTCCGACGTGCAACCCCCCTCCCGCCCGAATGCAGCTGAGATAGGCTCCAGCACTTTTCCCGACTCCCCCAAAAAAAGGGACAACCGGTAGAAAATGGATGGATGGATTATATTAATAGGTTGATAAAAACATAACATTAAGAGAATAACAGTAATAAGTGTGTTGGCCACAAATGAGGGGGCGACTTGTCCAGGGTGCACTCCGCCTTCCGCCCGAATGAAGCTGTGATATGCTCCAGCACCCCCTGCAACTCCAAACAAAAGGGACAAGCGGTAGAAAATGAATGGATGGATTATGTTAACAAGTTGATAAAAACATAACATTGAGAGAATAATAGTAATAAGTGTGTTGGCCCTGCGATGAGGTGGCGACTTGTCCGGGGTGCAACCCCCCTCCCGCCCGAATGCAGCTGAGATAGGCTCCAGCACTTTTCCCGACTCCCCCAAAAAAAGGGACAACCGGTAGGAAATGGATGGATGGATTATATTAATAGGTTGATAAAAACATAACATTTAGAGAATAATAGTAATAAGTGTGTTGGCCCTGCGATGAGGTGGCGACTTGTCCGGGGTGCAACCCGCCTTCCGCCCGAATGCAGCTTGGATAGGCTCCAGCATAATAATTAAATAAACATAATTTAGTTTAAGATGATCAGTAAAAAGCCTGATTAAAAAGGTGTGTTTTTAGCCTATTTATTTATTTTTAATATCAACGGTCTCTGCAGTTCCGAGGTTCTTTGGCAGGCTTTGCTCTGGTATTTGGTAAAGGTAAAAGGCCAGGAGGGTTTACAGGGTAAAATCAAGTCAGATATATAGGAAAGCATTTTTTGAAAGACATTTAAAAACTAATAATAGAACTTTAAAATCGACCCTGGAGTGGATGGAGAGGCTTTGC
>NC_084618.1:20445828-20473328 GCF_033978795.1 Nerophis ophidion | reverse complement strand
GGATTTTTTTTATTTATTTCTTCCCTGTGCTGCTCTGAACCGAAGTGAGCGAGTTCATAAGGTGAGCTGTGGAAAGGGCGCCACTGGCCGCCTTTTTCCCCCCGCAGAGCCGCCGCTGCTTATATGGATGGCGACGCATCTTCGGCAAGACGCGATCCTCAAATCCGCAGCGGAGTTAAGAAGGTTGCTGTCAGGTTCAAACACTGATGACATCTATTAAACAAGACAAAAGGCAAAGAATCAAACAGAGACAGAATTAAATTCACAGAATTACATTTGGACTCAGAATCTGAAGAGAAACATGGCCACTGTACACTCTTTGTACAGGCTACACCACGCTCTGCCCCAAAACCGTACTCATCCTTCTTTCTTGATTTGTGAGGTGGTATAGCTCGGTTGGTAGAGCGGCCGTGCCAGCAACTTGAGGGTTGCAGGTTCGAATCCCGCTTCCGCCATCCTTGCCACTGCCATTGTGTCCTTGGGCAAGACACTTTACCCACCTGCTCCCAGTGCCACCCACAGTGGTTTAAATGTAAAAAAAAAAATTAGATATTGGGTTTCACTATGTAAAGCGCTTTGAGTCACTAGAGAAAAAGCGCTATATAAATATAATTCACTTCACACTTCACTTTATTCCCCCCCATCCTTCCCACAGCTGCTTCCTCAGGGAAGTGGGTCGTGACCAGCGTTGCCTTCGGTTCCCGAACAGTTCAAAGAAGAGTTCCATAAAATTGTTCAAAGATGGTCCCATAAAATAGATCAAAGAAAGAGTTCGTAAAAATATTTCAAAAAGAGTTTCTGTGGAAGTTGGGAAGATTCTGCCATCTGTCCGCCTGGAAGTCCAGTGAAGTTTTACGAGCATTCTTCTTGGAAGCTTTCAGCCTTTTTTTGTCTTCTTGTCCGGAAACACAATGTAAGACAAAGTTTTATTTGATAATTTACACATAATTTTTCTGACAGTTGCACAAAAAAATGCTCTTAAAATTTAGCATTTTTCTAATAGAGTAGGGCGGTGAATCATTGGGCGACACACAATTATATTTTTTAGGAAAAAATGGAAAGTATTGATTCAAAATCAATACTTTTGTGTTAAAAATTGGCTGCCAGTTCTATGATTAATTACATTCCTCCATAATGTGGTTAAACAGCTCTGATAAATATGTATATTATGTTTTGTTTAATAAAAGTCGACCCAAATATTTAATAAAGTCAAACACATATAAGGCAATAAATAAGCAGGGGCGTCCATGAAACAGACGTTCTTTGGGCGGCAACATATGTTGCTCCGAAACCTGTATGTACCTTTCAGCATTAATGGTGCCTTCACAGGTGTGTAAGTTACCCATGCCTTGGGCACTAATACACCCTCGTATCATCACAGATGCTGGCTTTTCAAGTTAACGCCGAGAACAATACGGATTGTTCTTTTCCTCTTTGACATCCACAGTATCCACAAACAATTTGAAATGTGGTCTCGTCAGACCACAGAAAATTTTTCCACTTTGCGTGTCCGGGTGTTGTTGATAAATGGCTTTGGCTTTGCGTAGTGGAGTTTTAACTGGCACTTACAAATGTAGCGGCCGACTGTAGTTACTGACAGTGGTTTTCTGAAGTGTTCCTGAGCCCATGTGGTGATATCCTTTACACACTGATGTCGCTTTTTTGATGCAGTACTGCCTGAGGGATCGAAAGTCCGTAAAACCATCACTTATTTTCTAGATTCTCGGAACCTTTTGATGATATTACAGACCGTAGATGGTGAAATCCATAAATTTCTTGCAATAGATGGTTGGCAAAAAAAAGGAATTTTATTTTAACATTGAATTATTATATTTAATTTGAATATATTAACGTATTTTTCATGAAATGTTCACAAATAATGTATTAATTAAAATGAAAATCCGCAGTTTCAAAATATAGTTTATTATATGTCTAAATTTCATACATTTGTAGTAGTATTTAACTATAATTAATTTTTCAAGAATCTTTTTTGGAAATTGTACTAAAATAACAAGCTGTGTTATCAAATATGTTTAGTTTAATTTCTAATGTAGTACATTTAACAGTACTGTAGTAGTATTTAATTGTGATTATTGCCGTTATTTTTTAAGAAGTGTTTTCAAAAAATTTATGAAAAAAAAGCTGTGATTTCCATTTTTATTTTTATTTTCAGAATTGATACATCTATTAGTAGTGTAGTAGTATTTAATTTTCATAAATTGTCAATATTATTAAATAATATTTTTCATTGGAATTTGTGACTTTAATCACGTATTTTTACCAGAATATCTAAGATGTTGTTTAAAGTGAATTTATTCACAATTGGGTTTCAAATATTGTTTATTTTATTTTCAGATTGAATACATCTATTAGTAATGTATATTATTTATTTCCATGAATTGAAAATATTTTTAAATAATATTTTTCATTGGAATTTGTGACTTTATCCTGTATTTTTTTGCTGAATATCCATCATATTGTTTAAGCTGAATTTATTGACGATTGGGTTTCAAATATTGTTTATTTTATTCAATACATCTATTAGTAATGTAGTAGTATTAATTTTCAAAAAAAGGCAATAATATTAAATAATATTTTTAATTGGAATTTGTGGCTTTAGGCACGGATTTTTAGCAGAATATTTATCATATTGTTTAAAGTGAATTTATTGACGATTGGTTTCAAATATTGTTTATTTTCAGAGTCAATATATCCATTAGTAATGTAGTAGTATTAATTTTCGAAAATTGGCAATAATATTACATATTTTTAATTGGAATTTGTGACTTTAATCGCGTATTTTTAGCAGAATATCTAAGATGTTGTTTAAAGTGAATTAATTGACATATAAGGTCATTTGGGTATTAAATATTTATTCTATTTTCATATGTAATACATATGTTAGTACTGTAGTAGTATTTAATTTTCATAAATTGGCAATATTTTTAAATTATATTTTTCATAAAAATTTGTGACTTTAATCACTATTTTTTGCAGAATATCTAACATGTTGTTTAAAGTGAATTCATTGACAATTGGGTTTCAAATATTGTTTATTTTATTTTCAGATACAATACATCTATTAGTACTGTAGTAGTATTAATTTCCAAAAAACACCAATATTATTAAATTATATTTTTAATTGGAATTTGTGACTTTAATCACGTATTTTTAGCAGAATATCTAAGATGTTTAAAGTGAATTTATTGACAATTGGGTTTCAAATATTATTTTATTTTCTGATTCAATACATAAATTAGTACTGTAGTATTATTTAATTTTCATAAATTGGCAATATTTTTAAATAATATTTTTCATTAGAATTTGTGACTTTAATCATGTATTTTTTTGCAGAATAACTAAGATGTTTTTTAAAGCAAATTTATGGACAATTAAAGTCCATTGGGTTTCAAATATTGTTAATTTATTTTTAGATGTAATACATCTATTAGTACTGTAGTATTATTTAATTTTCATAAATTGACAATATTTAAAAAAATATATGTTTTTCATTGGAATTTGTGACTTTAATCACAGAATATCTAAGATGTTGCCTGAAGTGAATTTATTGATAATTACGATAAATTTAAGCTAAACATTTTCCGTTGACTGACTTTTCTGACGTCTTTTGGTGACAGTTTGACCCTGAAACGGATTATTTCCATTTCCAGGCAGGTTAAGGTAAATCTGTCCATGTTTTTACCAGGTCTTCCCCTTTGAGGCGGCGCCAGGACCTAACAAATGGAACATGATGGTCAACGAGTCCCGAGTCCTGAAGGAAAGGTAGAAAGTGTATTCTTTACAGATTGAAAAAAACGAGACTTGAAAGGACCATTTCAAAGAAAAACCTTTGAAAAGTCTGGTTGTCGCCATTGAACGCCGTTTCCTTGTCTATGTTTGCAGTCACGGAGAAAGTGCCGGGCGTATCGAGGCCGTGGCCGGCAAGGCGCTGGACGCCTCTAAACGCACATATAATTTGCTGATGGACCTCTTGCAGGACAACTCCACCGAGGACTACATCAAGGAGCTAACCCAGCGGTGAGACCAAAAACATCAACAACACCCGGTGAAGTGTCACGCTTAACAAAAAAGATGGGGGAAAAAAAGCTGCCAACCAAACATAAAAAGACGGATGAATCTTGTCATTAACAGGCATAATTCTAAGACGATACCACAAATCGGTACAAGTTTTGTTTCTGGGGCAGATGAGGGACCACTTTTATTATTAACTCAAATAGGGAAAAACTTACAGTGGGTTTTATTAGCTTCCGGTTGACAGAACATTTGGGAAGACAGGATGAACCTAAAAAATATATAAATATAATCCTCTAACATAAAATAATTCTGTTTCAATTTTTTATATACCGTATTTTCTGGACCATAGGGCGCACCGGATTAAAATGGGTAGGTCTATTCCGGTCTTTTTTCATGCCAAAAGGCTTATAGGGCGCATTAAAGGGGTCTTATTATGAATTTTATCTCAATTTGAAACACTATCTTGTGGTCTACATAGCATGTAATGGTGGTTATTTGGTCAAAATGTTGCATTGATGACGTTTTACAGATCATCTTCAAGTCGCTTTCGGACTGTTTGTGGGCGGTCTTATTTACGTGCCTCCACTTCGACAGCGTCTTTTCCCCCATACTTTGTTGTAGCGGTGTAGCGTGCAAGGACGGGAGTGGAAGAAGTGTCAAAAGACAGAGCTAAATGTTTTAATGACATTCAGACTTTACTTCGATCAAATGTGAATGAAATCGTCCGACCGGAACTCTAATAACTAAAGTTCCTCTGGTGAATAACGTCAACTCACTACACCGGTTTGTTTTAGCGCTTTCATGGCGAGTTTACTAACAGATATAAGTAAGAACTTTACACTACTTTATATTAGAAATGGCAACAGTGGAGGATGAAAGTCCAGAAACAAGAAGATGGGGAAAAAGAAGAAGCTTATTGAATACGGGGTTGGCACGGACTACAAAGGCGGATTTGCACAAATGTTTAGGATTTATGCAGATCCCAAACACAGGTCAGCAGGTACCAGAAGGTAAGAATAGTTGCATTTGCATAATTCCACCTGAAAACGAGAGGTTGCTCTTCTTGTCCGCGGTAAAATAAGTCTGCTTTGGCATATTTTTCCGGAAAATTCAGGTCTTATCACAATTAAAACCTGCCGTGGTACGGAAAGTGCTTTTTAGATTATTCCATGCTAGTGAGCACCATTAATGTACTCCTTGTATATACCACATTTTCTGGACTATAGAGCGCATCGTAATATATGCCACAACCACTAAGTTCTGGAAGAAAAAAATATTTTCCATATATTAGCTGTACTGGACTATAAGCAGCAGACATGTAGGTTGTGAAATGAGGTATTTGCACAAAAATATTCGCTAAATGATCATTTACATACCTTCATGGTTTCTAACCGTGCGTGTCACACGGCAGTAAAACGGCTGATTAAACAAAACAGAAGTCATGGTCATGGACGCTCTAGCTGCGGAAGCTAGCTCTCCAATCAGCTAAACAGACTCAGTAACTCCACTGTGACGTTTTTTGTGGATTTACTGAGGACTTTGTGAAAGTGAAACAATACAAAAAGAATGCCGTTGTAAGTTAATAACACTAACACGGACACTCGTAAACGTGTTAGCACATTAGCTCATACTAGCAACGCTAGCGTGATTACATTACAATAACGCAAATATGCATGGAAACACTCCCACACATCACACATGGGACGGTTTAGGAAGTAGTTTAACTACTTACAATTTTACCTAAATTGTAAAAGTATAAATATTTATAGTGTGTATATATATATGTGTGTGTGTGTGTGTGTGTGTTTGTGTGTGTGTGTGTGTGTATATATATATGTGTATGTCATATACATACTGTATATATATATGCATTTATACTTATGTGTATATATGTCTATGTATATATGTATGTATGTATATATGTCTATGTATATATGTATGTATGTATATACATATATGTATGTATATATATATATATGTATCTGTGTGTGTGTATATATATATGTGTATGTCATATACATACTGTATATATATATGCACTTATACCTATGTGTATATATGTATATATGTCTATGTAAATATGTATGTATGTATATACATATATGTGTATATATATGTTTATATGTCTATGTATATATGTATGTATGTATATACATATATGTGTATATATGTCTATGTATGTATATATATATATATATGTATCTGTGTGTATATATATATGTGTATGTCATATACATACTGTATATATATGCATTTATACTTATGTGTATATATGTCTATGTATATATGTATGTATGTATATATGTCTATGTATATATGTATGTATGTATATATGTATATATGTCTATGTATATATGTATGTATGTATATACATATATATATATATAGATATATATATACTTTGTGTGTATATATATATACAAAGTATATATATACATATATATACTACAGTATATGTACGGTGTATATATGTATACAGTATATAAATACACAGTATATATATATTTACATATACATACTGTATATATGTCAATATATGTATACATATGCACATATGTATATATGTCTATGTATATATATATATATATATATGTATATATATACATACATACATATATATGTATGTATATATGTATATACACATACAAATGTGTGTATATATATATATATATATATATATATATATATATATATATATACTTTTTGCATTTCCAGTATTCCATGTGAACGTTGCCCTGCCTGCCTTACAGTATTATGATAGACTGCAACAGCATAAATAAAACATCCTCCTGCAGAATAACAGTCCTGCAGCAGCAGAGGGACAACATGACCGCCCGGGCCAGCGAGACCGTGGCCCGACACGCGTCCCTGCAGCAGGACGCCGCCGGCCTGGATCTGGCCCTGGAGAACATCACGTCGTCCTTCCCTCAGCTGAAGGGGCGCCTCGCCACCTCAACACAGGTCAGTTCGTCACGAGGTGAAAGGTCACCAAGCGTTTCCTAGAAAGAGCCCTTACACTTGTGCAGATCACGCGTTTGGCGAGGAAACGGTATCGATATATCTCGCGATAGACACGTAATCGGCATTGATAAAAAAAGAATACATTTTGTTTGCGTCTTGGAAGAAAGCGGAAGTTGCGAAACAAGGTGAACAAAAGCCTTCACAGGAAGTGATCATTGGGATTGACACGCCAACAGCCAATCAGGTGACGGTATTAACTAGCACGTTTGGTTTGCGCAATCTTGTAGCCTCGCGGTTTATTCTTTGCATGGAGTGAGAAGAGTAAGTAAAAATGAAGAAATTGTGAATAAAAGTGGAAAAGTCACCTCAACAGTATAGCAGTTTTTGGGGATTTTTTTTTTTAAATACTGACTAATGTTGTCCCGATACCAATATTTTGATACTTTTCTAGACAAAGGGCACCACAACAAAACGGCATTATTGGCTTTATTTAACCAAAAAAAATCTTACTGTACATTAAACATATTGTCAGGTTCAAACACAGATGACATCTATTAACCAAGACAAGAAGCAAGGAATTAAACAGAGACAGAATTAAATTTGGCTCAATTTAGGAGAAACCTGTGGACACCGTGTAGGAGCCTACATGTTGTTTAAGTGAATTTACATTTTATGGAAGGTGCTTTATGTTTATTCGGCCAAAAGGGGACTATTTACTTTATTTGCATGATACAAAAATATTGAACTCTTAGAGTAATTATAAGGCTCACTTTATTTGTAATTATTACAGCTGTCTAAATAATTTGATGACGTAACTGTTTTAATTGCATTTATGGCGGAAGGATCTGTGTGGTAAGGGTTTTTTGGATGCAAGGTGTTATGGGTAATGGTAGTCAGGTGCGGTGGAATCGAACCACATACCTTTTCTTACTCTTACTTTTTCTAACTATTCGTTACTGTAACAAACGTTCTTTATTTGGTCATTCATTTATTCCCACATCGTTATTTTTTTACGTTTTTTAATTATTAAGTTCACAAGTAAATAATACGAAACGAAGAGTAGCAGGAGAAAGTAGAGGAGCGTCAAGCTAAGGCTACATTAGGAATCTGCGCACTGTACCCTCGTACAGTGTCGTCCCACGCTCCGACCAAAGATTGCACGCTTCCTCTTTTATTTCGACTTACCCTGATTACATGGCAACAGCTGTTTCTAAGGGAGGGGGGGGTCGTAAACAGTCATCGCCTTTGGCTACAAAACAGTTCAAAGAAAAGGTCGTAAAACCGTTTAAAGAAGGGGGTCAGGCCCTGCCTCCTCTCCGCTTTGTAGATCTCGGGTCAAGACAAAATCTTCCTGTGGATTACAATACGTCAAAGAAACCGACACCTTCATGTCGCTTCCCATTCTACACAGTGGAATCTTACAAGTACCACGTTAATTGGTAATGTGGTACTTATCTAATACCGGTATACCGCCTAAAACAGACTGTAGTCGGACCAATGTGGTCTGTAAATTTGCAAAGGCGGGCTCACCCTTTAGAGCACAGCTACAACTTCCCGGCACTGAACCTGCAAAAAATAATTATTCTCAGGTTTCTCTATGCGTGCCGTTTTAACAAAGTTTTAACGCACATAGTTTTTTTTTATCTACGTCTTTTTTTTCACTGAACGTGACATTTTCAGTCACGTCCGTGTCCTCTCTCATCTTCCTGCTCCCGGCCGCTTACTGTTAAAGACAACAGATGATTGGATTAACACGTATCACCTGTGAAATGTAATCACCTGCCAGCTGTGTCTCGCCGTCAGCACTGCCACGCCCCCGTCTGATGGCGCTCCGTCCTCAGCACCATGGACAGAGGCGGTGACCTTTGCTCCTGCATGCATCTCCTTCCATTCTCTATTTTTTTTTACATTTTCACACTTTGCACTATTTTGTTAGACACTATTAAGCATTTTTTTCTTATTCCTCATTTTTTGCACCTTCATTTTAAGAATGTATTATTCCGTGTTCAATGTGATTGTACAATTTTGTTTACACTGAATGTGTTCTGGTAATAGTACTTCCGGTTCAAAGCACGAAACGGAACCTGTCTAAGAGATGAGAAATTATAGCACACCTTTTTTGTTTGTTTGTTTTTGTAACTTTTTGCATTATGGCCATCAGCCAAGAAAAATATATACATTTTCCGCACCGTTTTATAAGCAGCAGGATTTAAAGCGCATGAGCGAAAAAGTAAAGGCTAATAGTCCGAGAGAGTTAATTATTATTTACGATAAAAATTCATTGACAAGCCCTTAAATTATGAATTCAGTGGCCTTGTGGTTAGAGTGTCCGCCCTGAGATGGGCAGGTCATGAGTTCAAACCCCGGCCGAGTCATACCAAAGACTATAAAAAATGTATCCCGTTACCTCCCTACTTGGCACTCAGCATCAAGGGTGGGAATTTGGGGTTAAATCACCCAAAAATTATTCCCGGGCGTGGCCACCGCTGCCGCTCACTGCTCCCCTCACCTCCCAGGGGGTGAACAAGGGGATGAGTCAAATGCAGAAGACACATTTCACCACACCTAGTGTGTGTGTGTGTGTGTGTGTGTGTGTGTGTGTGTGTGTGTGTGTGTGTGTGTGTGTGTGTGTGTGTGACTATCATTGGTACATAAACTTTTTTTAAGTACTGTATTTTCGGAACTGTAAGCCGCTACTTTTTTTACCCCAACGCTTTGACCTCTGCGGCTTATAAAACAGTTTGGGTAATTGATGGATTTTCTTGGCTAACTGAATGAATTGGGGGTTAAATCACCAAAGATGATTCCCGGGCGCTGCCACCGCTGCTGCTCACTGCTCCCCTCACCTCCCAGGGGGTGAACAAGGCGATGAGTCAAATGCAGAGGACACATTTCACCACACCTAGTGTGTGTGGGTGTGACTATCATTGGTACTTCAACTTTTTTTAAATACTGTATTTTCGGGACTGTAAGCCGCTACTTTTTTTACCCCAACGCTTTGACCTCTGCGGCTTATAAAACAGTTTGGGTAATTGATGGATTTTCTTGGCTAACTGAATGAATTGGGGGTTAAATCACCAAAAATGATTCCCGGGCGCGGCCACCACTGCTGCTCACAGCTCCCCTCACCTCCCAGGGGGTGAACAAGGGGATGAGTCAAATGCAGAGGACAAATTTCACCACACTTAGTGTGTGTGTGTGTGAGTGACTATCATTGGTACTTAGTTTTTTTTTTTAACTGTATTTTCGGGACTAAAAGCCACTACTAATGTTTTTCCAACGCTTTGAACTCTCCGGCTTATAAAACAGTTTGGGTAATTTATGGATTTTCTTGGTTAACTGAATGAATTGGGGGTTAAATCACCAAAAATGATTCCCGGGCGCGGCTCACAGCTCCCCTCACCTCCCAGGGGCTGAACAAGGGGATGAGTCAAATGCAGAGGACAAATTTCACCACACCTAGTGTGTGTGTGTGTGTGTGTGTGTGACTATCATTGGTACTTAAACTTTTTTTAAATACTGTATTTTTGGAACTGTAAGCCGCTACTTTTTTTTTACCCCAACGCTTTGACCTCTGCGGCTTATAAAACAGTTTGGGTAATTTATGGATTTTCTTGGCTAACTGAGTGAATTGGGGGTTAAATCACCAAAAATGATTCCCGGGCACAGCCACTGCTGCTGCTCACTGCTCCCCTCACCTCCCAGGGGGTGATCAAGGATGATGGGTCAAATGCAGAAAGTAATTTGGCCACAACTTTGAGCTGAATGACTTTTCATTGTGCTGCTGTTGGATATAAACATGTCCAGGTGTCCTCCCACCTGTTTTAGTCTCTTCTGCAAAAGACCCAAGAACTGGATCAGCACGTTCGGTCCAAAGACGCTGTCATCGGCAACATTAGAAGCGACGCGCGACCGCTCGTCGACTCCTTTAATGAGAAAAAGGAGTCTTTGGTCGACGTCGCCGAGGTGACGTCACAACGTTGATAATGAGGCGCTAGCTGTGCCGTAGGTAGCATTCTAATTCCATTGTTTGTTGGCATGGCAGCTGCAAGATCGTGCTCAGGGGGCCAAAGTCCTGGCTTTGACCTCGGTGGTGGCCGGGAAGGAGGTGGAGTCCGAAGCCATCACCCTGCACAGAGATCTAGACAGTGAGTCTGTGTGATTTTTTTTTTCTTTTTTTCATGTAATAAAAACTGATCGTAATGGATTCCAATCAGACATGGTGCGGGAGTGGCCCCATCGGCAGGCCCAGACCAAAGCTGCCATGAAGAAGGAGAGGCCCCTGAAGGACAAAGTTCTGGCTGTGGTCACCAAAAGGATCTCTGAGATTGAAACCATACTGGAACCCGCTCTGGAAAACTCCAGCCTGGCCAGAAACGTCTCCAGGGAAGCGGAACGCACCGCAAATATTGTGGCTCAGGTAAGAAACTCGGACAGTATTGGGCCCGGCTGAAAACCTGTTTAAACATTCCAGTCCTCCATCCTTGCCTCTGAACACATGTTTATTACCAGGTACCAAAAAAGGTTATGACGTTTTATTGTGCTGTTAAGGTTTTCAGAAGGTAAGAACAAGCAATGGTATCGCAGTTTACACGTATCTCTTATGTGTGACTGCCATCATATTGCAGTTTACATGTATCTCTTATATGTGACTGCCATCATATCACAGTTTACACGTATCTATTATGTGTGACTGACATCATATTGCAGTCTACACATATCTCTTATGTGTGACTGCCATCATATCACAGTTTACACGTATCTATTATGTGTGACTGACATCATATTGCAGTCTACACATATCTCTTATGTGTGACTGCTATCATATTGCAGTCTACACGTATATCATATTGCAGTCTACACGTATCTCCTATGTGTGACTGCCATCTTATAGCAAATTACATGTATCCCTTATGTGTGACTGCCATCATATTGTAGTCTACACATATCTCTTATGTGTGACTGCCATCATATTGCAGTTTACACGTATCTCTCATGTGTGACCGCCATCATATTGCACTTTACACGTATTTCTTATGTGTGACTGCCATCATATTGCAGTTTACACGTATCTCTTATGTGTGACTGCCATCATATTGCAGTTTACACGTATCTCTTACGTGTGACTACCATCATATAGCAAATTACATGTATCCCTTATGTGTGACCGCCATCATATTGCAGTTTACACAAATCTCCTGTGTGACTGCCATCGTATTGCAGTTTACACGTATCTCTCATGTGTGACCGCCATCATATTGCACTTTACACGTGTTTCTTATGTGTGACTGCCATCATATCGCAGTCTACACATATCTCTTATGTGTGACTGCTATCATATTGCAGTCTACACGTATCTCCTATGTGTGACTTCCATCATATTGCAGTTTACACGTATCTCTTATGTGTGACTTCCATCATATTGCAGTTTACACGTATCTCTTATGTGTGACTGCTATCATATTGCAGTTTACATGTATCTCCTATGTGTGACTTCCATCATATTGCAGTTTACATGTATCTCTTACATGTGACTGCCATCATATTGCAGTTTACACGTATCTCTTATGTGTGACTGCCATCATATAGCAAATTATATGTATCCCTTATGTGTGACTGCCATCATTGCAGTTTACACATATCTAAGTGTGACCGCCATCATATTGCAGTTTACACATATCTCCTATGTGTGACTGCCATCATATTGCAGTTTACACATATCTCTTATGTGTGACTGCCATCATATTGCACTTTACACATATCTCTTATGTGTGACTGCCATCATATTGCAGTTTACACGTACCTCTTATGTGTGACTGCCATTATATCACATTTTACACGTACCTCTTATGTGTGACTGCCATTATATCACATTTTACACGTATCTCTTATGTGTGACTGCCATCATATCGCAGTTTTCATGTTTCTACTATGTGTGACTGCCATCTATTGGTCACACTTAACATTACACCATGTACCAAATAAAACGGGTTCGCGGTCGGTAAGCACAACCAGAATTATGCCGTTCTTTAGGTTCTAAGAAAGTGAAAGGATTTTAAGTGCGCCTTATGGTCCGAAAAAGTGTGTTGACATTTGTGGTGGTGTCCAGGAATCCAAAGGTGTGCTGACGCAGGCCAAGCACACCAGGACGGCCTGCGCTCACCTGGGCTCCAACCTGCAGTCGGCCGTGCAGCGTCTGGCTGAGCAGGCGGCACTCGCCGAGGGCGCCGGCTCCCTCGTTCCCACCGAGGTACGTCATACAACAAAGCTGGTGCTTCTCCACCCTGTGTGACTGCCTTCTCACGTCCACAGATGGCGCCCTCTCTGGCCGGCGCTAGGGAGGACATGGAGGTGGCCCGGCGGCAGTTGGAGGCGTACTCTCTCACCCTGACGGAGCTCATCGGCAAAATCGGTAAAATATAAATTGACGTTGTTTGATTCCTTCATTAGGGCTTGAAGGACACATTTTAAGGCCTCGTTTGACGTTCGTTCATCCACTAAAATTCCCAGTATGCGTTTGGCGTTTTGTTTTGCAATATTGTGAAAAAGCAACTTTTCTTACCTTCTGGTTCCTGCTGATCTGTATTTGGGATCTGCATAAGTGCTGAAAAAATGTGTGAGTCCGCCTTTGTAGTCCGTACCGACACCAACATACTTGTGGTTGTGCTTACGGACCTCGTAGCAATTTTATTCGATACATGGTTTAATGATAAGTGTGACCAATAGATGACAGTCACATATAAAAGATATGTGTGGACTGCAATATGACTCAAGTAAAAAACACCAACATTGTATATGTTCCATTGAAAATATAAACAAATACCTACGGCGCTCAAAAATCTATCAAAATGTTTTAGTACGACTTTGGTAAGCTATGAAGCCGCACCGCTTGATGGATTGTCAGCGGATTAAACATAGGAGTATTATTATGGTGTGTGTAAGGTAAGACATATTATATGGCGTTTTGTTTCGCAATATTATGCAAAAGCTTCTTTTGTTACCTTCTGTTACTGCTGATCTGTAGTTAGGATCTGCATAAGTGCTGAAAATTTGCGCGAGTCCGCCTTTGTAGTCCGTGGGGACGCCGTAGTCGGAATAATTGTGGTTGTGCTTACCGACCTCGAAGCAATTTTATTCTGTACATGGTGTATTTATAAGTGTGACCAGTAGATGGGAGTCACACATATGAAAAAGGTGTCGACTGCAGTATGACTCAAGTAAAACACACCAACATTTTATATGTTCCATTGAAAATATAGAACATTACACGTATTCCCAGTTTTTTTAATGCAGATTCAAATTTAGCGTCTGCGATTTCCCACTCTGCACGTGTGGAAACTGGACTAGAAAATAAGTCATTAAAAGGATTAATTTCTTTTTCAAACAAACACAAATAGAATGTATATACTGTATTTTCCGGACTATAAGGCGCACTTAAAATCTTTCTTTTTGTCTCGAAACTCGACAGTGTGCCTTATAACTCATTGCGCCTGATGTACGGGATAATTCCGGTTGTGCTTACCGACCTCGAAGCAATTTTATTTGGTTCATGGTGTAACGATAAGAGTGACCAGTAGATGGCAGTCAAACATAAAAGATGCGTGTAGACTGCACGATGTTGGCAATATGACTCTAGTAAACAACACCAACAATATTATATGTTCCATTGAAAATATAGAACATTACACACGGCGCTCGAAAGTCGATCAAAATGTTTTTGTACGACTTTGATAAGCTATAAAGCTGCACCGCTTGATGTTTTTTTGGTGCTTCAACGTAAGAGTATTATTATGGTGTGTGTATAAGGTAAGACATATCATCTGGTGTTTTGTTTCGCAATATTATGCAAAAGCTACTTTTCTTACCTTCTGGTACCTGCTGATCTGTATTTGGGATCTGCATGAATCCTGAAAAATTGCGCAGGTCCGCCTTTGTAGTCCATGCCGACCCCATAGTCGATAAACTTATTATTTTTCTCTATCTTCTTGCTATGGGACATTCATCCTCCGCTGTTGCCATTTCTAATATAAAGTAGTGTAAAGTACTTACTTATATCAGTCAGTAAACTCGCCATGAAAGCGCTAAAACATACCGGTGTAGCGAGTTTTAATTATTCACCCAAGGGACTTTAGTTATTAAAGCCATGAAAGCAAACTCAAACATCTATGCAACATTTAGACCAAATAACCACCATTACATGTTATGTAGACCACAAGGAAGGGTATTCAATTTAGAAAAAATTAATAATAATATAACTCCTTTAATGCGCCCTATAATGTGGTGCCCCTTATATATGAAAACATATTAAAATAAAGCTGCAAGCAGCAATGGACAGGACCGACTTTTGCTGGTGTTTCCTGCCTTTACCTATTCAACATATCTTTACCAGCACATTACCTACTTTCCCTGCATCCTGGGGTCACACTGGTGCTTCTTTCTTCCACCCATACACGCTGGAGCTTCTTGCCATCACCCAGACAACACAACTTTATCTGCACATTACCTACCTTCTCTGTATCCTGGAGTCAAACTGGTGCCTCCTTCTTTCACCCAGTTAACATATCTTTACCCGCACAGTACCTACCTTCTCTGCATTGTGTGGTCACGCTGGTGCTTCCTGCTTTTAAGCGACCATCTTGAGGCGGCAGCAGTGCAGCAGCAGTGCAGCAGCATTGGCGCAGCCGTTCTTTGAAGGCTCGCAAAATCAAACCCGGAGCAGTTAGAGAAACTCTTTCCGCAACTTTTAATCGGCTTCCTGTGCGAATTTGAAGCCGACACAACAAATGTGCTCAGAGGAGATAATATTTGAAAATAGGTGACGGGTTTTTACAAAACTTTTGTTTTGAAGGGGTAATTGCCAACTTCCTGATGATTTTTGCTGAAGGATGTCAATTAATTAAATGTAGGTGTCATGGCTACTCTGTTGTTCCAACAAGTTTCTAAAAAATAAAAATAAAGATTGTAGAGTAGCCTTGAGGAGGAGGTTTATGACGCACTAAATTCTTGAATAAGCACTCGCGGAAATATTTCTATATTGAAAATGTTAATTTATTTTCACAAACAAAACATATTCACCGTGGTTGACTTTCTATATAATCAAAAATAAACTTATTTAGTGCGTCATAAACTTCCTCCTCAAGGCTACTCTGCTAACTCTATTTTAATTTTTTCGAAACCTTTTTGGAATGCAAGAGTAGCCGTAACAGTTGGTCTAAGTGAGACCTACATAGAGGTTTTTGTTTCATGTCTCTACGACATTCCTACCGGAAGTTACAAGCAGTGTTGTCTGTGTTTTCTTCCTAGGAGGGCGCTAAAGCGCAATTTTAAGTTTTGAGTTTTGTTTTTTTATTAGATCACAATTTTCACCAGTCCTGATGTGTGTGTCCAGTTTGGTGAGTTTTGAAGCATTTTAAGGGGGTCAAATTACAGCTCAAAGAGGCAAAAAGTACATATTTTAGGAAACTTTTATTTTGAAGGGGTAATTGCCAACTTCCTGTTGATTTTTGCTGAAGGATTTTATTTTGTGAAATGTAGGTCTAAATCAGACCTACATAGAAGTTTTTGTTTCATGTCTCTACGACATTCCTAACAGAGGTTACAAGCAGTTTGGTCTGTGTTTTTTGCTAGGGGGCGCTAGAGCGCAATTTTGAATTTTGGGGTTTGTTTTTTTATTATATGGCAATTTTTGCCAGTCCTGATGTGTGTGTAAAATTTGGTGAGTTTTGAAGCATGTTAAGGGGGTCAAATTACAGCTCAAAGAGGCGGCGGTATAATAATAATAAAACCTTAGAAATACATTAGGGTCCTCTGTTCCAAAGGGACATTCGGTCCCTAACTAGACTATTTATCGGCAGTGCGCCTTATAATCCGGTGCGCCCTATGGTCCGGAAAATACGAGGTAAAAATGGATGGATGGATGGTATAAAGCTAGATATAAAGCTAACTGTTTTATCGACATACATATTTTACTTAAGTCAATAACGGAGCAGCATCCGTGGCTCACTCGTGCAACAACGCCGGAAATGTGTCCCGTGAAAAACTGTCCGTTAATAACTAAAGTTCCTCTGGTGAATAATTAAAACTCACTACACCGGTATGTTTTAGCGCTTTCATGGTGAGTTTACTGACAGATATAAGTCAGAACTTTACACTACTTTATATTAGAATTAGCAACAGTGGAGGATGAATGCCCCATAAGCTTATCAACTACGGTGTCCACACGGACTACAAAGGCGGATGCGTGCAAATTTTCAGTACTTATGCAGATCTCAACTACACATCAGCAGGTACCTGAAGGTAAGAAAAGTCGGTTTTGCATAATATTGCGAGACAAAACGGCAGATAAGGTCTGCAAATAGGTGCCGTTGTACGCACACTATATTAATACTCGTATGAAAACCCAAACACTTTAATGAAGTGATTCCTCGGCGTACCACTAGAGGGAGTTAGTGTGCTAATAGTTGTCATAATCGGTGGTCACTCGAAACGAGTATGACGATCCTCCTGGTAGGGGTGTATCCCTTTATGGAGGATTCCTGTGTGTGACTTTATTTAGCGTGGGGAGACTGGTGCACCGTCAGTCACCACACGATCCTTGAAAGAATCGGGTCAGGGTCCAGTGGCACGGAGTCCAAGACGACTGGGGACCCTTTTCTGGTGCAGCCTTCTTCCGCCATCGCAGCCGTTGCGGTAGTTCTTAAAATCTACCATCTACTCCGCCGTTGAAGTCTTCACCGTATCCCTGGCTGGGGGGCAGTCAGGTTCTAGGCCTTTGCCAAGCGCCACCTGGGGTACCAGTAGTAAAGGGGTTGACCTCCTAGTGCCCCAAGACCCCATCGAGGAGCCTCTACTGCCGGATGCACTCTCAGTTTGAGAATCACTGGTATAAATAACTGTTATTAGGGACTGAATGTCTCTTTGGGAAAGAGGACCCTATTTTATTTCTAAGGTTTTATTATTATTATATCGCCACCTCTTTGAGCTGTAATTTGACCCCCTTTAACATTTTCAAAACTCACCAGATTTTACACACACATCAGGACTGGCAAAAATCAAAAAACCAAAACCCAAAACTCAAAATTGCGCTCCGGCACCCCCTAGGAAAAAACACAGACAAAACTGCTTTTAACTTCCGTTAGGAATGTCGTAGAGACAAGAAACAAAAACCTCTATGTAGGTCTGACTTAGACCTAGATTTCATATGCTGATCTTCTTCAGCAAAAATCAACAGGAAGTTGGCAAAAAACCCTTCAAAACAAAAGTTCCTAAAAAAATGTCATGTTTGCCTCTTTGAGCTGTTATTTGACCCCCTTAAAATTCTTAAAAACTCACCAAACTCGACACACACATCAGCACTGGTGAAAATTGCGATCTAATAAAAAACAAACTCCAAAACTCAAAATTGCGCTCTACTGCCCCCTAGGAATAAAACACAGACAAAACTGCTCCTAGGAAGAAAATACAGACAACACTGCTTGTAACTTCCGGTAGAAATTTTGTAAAGAAATGAAACAAAAACCTCTATGTGGGTCTCACTTAGACCTATATTTTATTCATTTACATCCTTCAGCAAAAATCAACAAAAAGTTGGCAATCACCCCTTCAAAACAAAAGTTTTGTAAAAGCGCGTCACGTTTTTTCAAACATTATCTCCTCTGAGCACATTTGTTGCGTCGGCTTCAAACTCGCACAGGAAAGAGAATGAACCCTTCTGATTAAAAGTTGTGGAAAGAGTTTTTCGAACTGCTCCTGTTTTGATTTTACGAGCCTTCAAAGAACGGCTACGCCGATGCTGCTGCGCTGCTGCGTGACCACACAATGCAGAGAAGGTGCGGGTAAAGATATGTTGACTGGGCGAAAGAAGGAGGCACCAGTTTGACTCCAGGATACAGGGAAGGTAGGTAATGTGTAGGGAAAGATATGTTGTCTGGGTGATGGCAGGAAGCACCAGCGTGTATGGGTGACGGAAAGAAGCACCAGCGTGACCCCAGGATGCAGGGAAGGTAGGTAATGTGCTGGTAAAGATATATTGAATGGGTAAAGGCAGGAAACACCAGCAAAAGTCTGTCCCGTCCATCGCTGCTTGCAGCTTTAATTAGTGATTGTTTGGCCCTGCGATGAGGTGGCGACTTGTCCAGGGTGTACCCCGCCTTCCGCCCGATTGTAGCTGAGATAGGCGCCAGCGCCCCCCGCGACTCTGAAAGGGAATAAGCGGTAGAAAATGGATGGATGGATGTTTCCTTGATTTTTAAAAAACTGAGGTGGCGACTTGTCCAGGGACTGAACGAGTTGGGATAGGCTCCAGCGACCCAAAAAGGGACAAGTGGTAGAAAATTGATGGTTTGATGTATGTTTGAATATTTAAACGACTCTTTGAAAGATCCGGCTCCCTTCAAAGAGTAATAAAGCCTGTCTGGAGTCATTACGAGTGTACTTCTTGTGTCGTCCAGACGGGGGCGTCCCGCTGGAGCGTTTTGACCGCATCCTGAACGAGACGGCGCGGCGCCTGAGCGCGCTCCGCGGCAGCGTGGAGAGCCCAGCGCTGGGCGCCAAGATCCACAAGCTGCGCTCGGCCGCCAGGGAGCAGCGGAGCCGGCTGTCCCTGCTGGACCAGGACATGCAGGAGATGCTGGAGGAGAGGGACAGTCTCAGGGACATCTCCTTAAACCTGCCCCGGTCTTGCCCGCAGGCCGGCGGAGCGGGACGAAGCTAAGTCCCGGACCCCACCGCACTGGAGAGTCTTCCGAAAGGAGCCTGCTCCCCCCATCCCCCCACCGCCCCGTACCCCACCCACCGTCCTGCCATGTGGTTGTCTCCTCTTTGCCCGCAGGTACGATTCCTGAGTCGTTGCCTCTTGGGAACGCTCATGTCTCGCAGCTCTGATTTCCCCCGCCTGTGAGCCACAGATTCCATAGTCCAGGATTGAAACAGTAATAAACCTTGGTTTATTTTGTGTTCCAGCATGAGGCTAATTTGGATGTCTGCTTTCCACTCCAGCTGCTTTTCATCAACAGGCTTTAATTGACAATTAGTGCTGTGGACCTCGACAACACCCATCTCTGTTCCGTGCGCGTGTCACACTTTATGACGCTCGCAATGTTGTCACCGTCACCGAACATGGAAAGACGTTTCATTGTGAGTCATTCCACTTCCTCCGAGCTCTATTGACAACCTCACTTTTAATCGGAACCAGTAATCAAATTCATTCTATTTACCGCATTTTCCGGAATATAATCCTTAAAGGCCTACTGAACTAGTAAACTCAGTAAACTCGCCATGAAAGCACTAAAACATACCGGTGTGGTAATTTCACATTATTCACCCGAGGAACTTTAGTTATTAGAGAGTTTCGGTCGGACGGTTTTCCACGGGACACATTTCCGGATGAGGAGATGCTGCTCAGATATTGATTAAAGTAAAATTTGAATTTCACTGTAGAAGTCTCTTTGTGGGGTGGGTTACCCTGGGACCGACAGAATCCCCGTGAGCCTAAGATACAGGGTTACACAAGTCTTTATTTTATCAAAATGTTTTTAATTTCCAGGGTTGTCTCGCCAGCAGCCTCCTTCTCGCTTGTGTGTCCGTTTCTCTCTGCTCTCCACCCCACTCTCATGGCCTCGGACGCTGCTGATAAAGGAGACAGGTGTTTGGATTACATTCCAGCTGGGCAATCTACTCACCTGTCAGATGAGCTTCAAAGCCGGGCAATACACACCCCCTTTCGCAGGAAGCGCGCCGACCACGCTTCCCTCCACAATCATTAAAACGGTTAGCTTCATCTTTTGACATTTCTTCCACTCCACTTTACCATACGTCGTCGTTATCGACGCGTTTGATGTTACGCGTCAGGCTACTTTTGGTGTGGTTGTACGTCAACAAGACCGCATCAGAAGCACAGCAAGCTCAATCCTGGAAGTGATTTTTTACTGATGAAAGCAACAACCAGGAAGAGGCAACATCACACAGCAAACAACACACAACGCGTAGGCATAGGAGACACACTACCACGTGGTGATAATGAACAACCAATCCATGATTGAAGTGACTAGTCCAGCTTATCAGTAGTGTGTGTAAGAGTGTTTCAGTAGTGTGTATAAGAGTGTTTCAGTAGTGTGCGTGAGAGAAAAACATTTCAGTTGTGTATGTGAGAGCATTTCAGGAGTGTGTATAAGAGTGTTTCAGTCGTGTGCGTGAGAGAAAAACATTTCAGTTGTGTGTGTGAGAGCAATTCAGGAGTGGGTATAAGAATGTTTCAGTAGTGTGTATAAGAATGTTTCAGTAGTGTGTATGAGAATGTTTCAGTAGTGTGTATAAGAATGTTTCGGTAGTGTGTGTGAGAGAAAAACATTTCAGTTGTGTGTGTGAGAGCATTTCAGTAGTGTGTATAAGAGTGTTTCAGTAGTGTGTATAAGAGTGTTTGTTGTGTGTGTGTGAGAAAAACATTTCAGTTGTGTATGTGAGAGCATTTCTGGAGTGTGTATAAGAGTGTTTCAGTAGTGTGTATAAGAGTGTTTCAGTAGTGTGCATGAGAGAAAAACATTTCAGTTGTGTATGTGAGAGCATTTCAGGAGTGTGTATAAGAGTGTTTCAGTAGTGTGTATAAGAATGCTTCAGTAGTGTGTATAAGAATGTTTCGGTAGTGTGCGTGAGAGAAAAACATTTCAGTTGTGTATGTGAGAGCATTTCAGGAGTGTGTATAAGAGTGTTTCAGTTGTGTGTGTGAGAGGAAAACATTTCAGTTGTGTACGTGACAGCATTTCAGGAGTGTGTATAAGAGTGTTTCACTAGTGTGTATAAGAGTGTCTCAGTAGTGTGCGTGAGAGAAAAACATTTCAGTTGTGTATGTGAGAGCATTTCAGGAGTGTGTATAGGAGTGTTTCATTAGTGTGTATAAGAATATTTCAGTAGTTTGTATAAGAATGTTTCGGTAGTGTGTGTGAGAGAAACACATTTCAGTTGTGTATGTGAGAGCATTTCAGTAGTGTGTATAAGAGTGTTTCAGTAGTGTGTATACGAATGTTTCAGTAGTGTCTATAAGAATGTTTCGGTAGTGTGCGTGAGGGAAAAACATTTCAGTTGTGTATGTGAGAGCATTTCAGTAGTGTGCACAAGAGTGTTTCAGTAGTGTGTATAAGAGTGTTTCAGTTGTGTGTGTGAGAGGAAAACATTTTAATTGGGTACGTGAGAACATTTAAGGAGTGTGTATAAGAGTGTTTCAGTAGTGTGCGTGAGAGAAAAACATTTCAGTTGTGTATGTGAGAGCATTTCAGGAGTGTGGATAAGAGTGTTTCAGTAGTGTGTATAAGAATATTTCAGTAATGTGTATAAGAATGTTTCGGTAGTGTGTGTGAGGAAAACATTTCAGTTATGTACGTGAGAGCATTTCAGGAGTGTGTATAAGAGTGTTTCAGTAGTTATGAGTGTTTTAGTAGTGTGTAAATGAATGTTTCGGTAGTGTGTGTGAGAGAAACACATTTCAGTTGTGTATGTGAGAGCATTTCAGTAGTGTGCATAAAAGTGTTTCAGTAGTGTGTATAAGAGTGTTTCAGTAGTGTGTGTGAGAGAAAAACATTTAGTTGTGTACATGAGAGCATTTCAGTAGTGTATGTAACAGGTAATTCTGAAATTCTGAATCCTGACGGACCCTCATAGGCTCTAGCACAAACTCCCCCCCCCCCCCCCCCAACTGTGTTTACTCTTTTTAAATCAAAATGACAAAAGAAAGTACCCAAATGACCCCGGTGAAATTGTGGTGTGGCTGTTTCGAAATGCACTTGAATAAAAAAATGGGCTGCATGGTTGAGTCGCCAGAAGAAAGGCATTTCCGCGCAAATGTCACTAAAGTATCACGCTTACGTCACGCCAAACAGCACAGAAACAAGCCTCAAAACTTCTGGAACAAAGTCACTCGAAGTGACGGCTTTCTTCTTGGCGACTCGACCATGCAGCCCATTTTTTGTCTCAAGTGAATATGAATGATAACACACAACTGTTATCATTCATATTCTCTGAAGAGTGCCCAATAAATCATACAATTCTTCCAGGGTATGGAGCCTTATGAGCATAACTGTAGATTCGTTCAAAAGGTCAAATTCCAAAGACAGGGTAGGAAAGACTGGAACGGGTTCGCAGCCGAGTGTGAAGCGACTGGGATGGGAATCAGCACCTCCAAGTCCGAGTCCGGGGTTCTCGCCCCGGAAAAGGGTGGAGTGCCGTCTCCGGGTTGGGGTGTAGACTCTGCCCCCAAGTGGAGGAGTTCAAGTACCTCAAAAGTCTTGTTCACGAGTGAGGGAAGAGTGGATGTTGAGATCGGTGCGGCGTCTTCAGTATTGCGGACGCCGTATCGATCCGTTGTGGTGAAGAAGGAGCTGAGCCGGAAGGCAAAGGGCTCAATTTACCAGTTGATCTATGTTCCCATCTTCACCTATGGTCATGAGCTTTGGGTTAGGACCGAAAGGACAAGATCACGGGTTAATGAGTTTCCTCCGCCGGGTGGCGGGGCTCTCCCTTAGAGATAGGGTGAGAAGCTCTGTCATCCGGGAGAAGCTCAAAGTAAAGCTGTTGCTCCTCCACATGGAGAGGAACCATGTGGGAAGACCCAGGACACGTTGGGAAGACTATGTCTTCAGTATTGAGGACTCTATATCGAGCCGTTGTGGTGAAGAAGGAGCTGAGCCGGAAGGCAAAGCTCTCGATTTACCGGTCGATCTACATTCCCATCCTCACATATGGTCATGAGCCTTGGGTTAGGACCGAAGGACAAGATCACGGCTACAAGCAGCCGAAATGAGTTTCCTCCGCCGGGTGGCGGGTTTCTCCCTTAGAGAAAGGGCGAGAGGCTCTGTCATCCGGGAGGAGCTCAAACTCCTCCACATGGAGAGGAACCAGATGAGGTGGTTCGGGCATCTGGTCAGGATGCCACCCGAACGCCTCCCGAGGGAGGTGTTTAGGGTACGTCCGACCGGTAGGAGGTCACGGGGAAGACCCAGGACACATTGGGAAGACTATGTCTTCAGTATTGCGGACTCTGTATCGATCTGTTGTGGTGAAGAAGGAGCTGAGCCGGAAGGCAAAGCTCTCAATTTACCGGTCGATCTACGTTTCCATCCTCACATATGGTCATGAGCTTTGGGTTAGGAGCGAAGGACAAGATCACGGGTACAAGCGGCCGAAATGAGTTTCATCCACCGGGTGTCGGGTTTCTCCCTCAGAGAAAGGGTGAGAGGCTCTGTCATCCGGGAGGAGCTCAAACTCTTCCACATGGAGAGGGGCCAGATGAGGTGGTTCGGGCATCTGGTCAGGATGCTTCCCGAGGGAGGTGTTTAGGGTACGCCCACCGGTAAGAGGCCATTGGGAAGACCCAGGACACGTTGGGAAGACTATGTCTCCAGGTTGGCCTGGGAACCTCTCAGGATCTCCCGGAAAGAGCTGGACGAAGTGACTGGGGATAGGGAAGTCTGGGGTTCCCTGCTTAGGCTGCTGCCCCCGTGACCCGACTTCAGATAAGTGGAAAAAGATGGATGAATGGCATGAAATATTTCCCTATTTTTTTGTTCAAAATTGTGAACGTTTGCAGCGCCGCAGTTATTTGACGGGAAAAAGAGTCGGCATCCTTTCAAAGAGCCCACCCTCTTTAAAAACACAGTTTCGTCTCTTCAAGGAAAAGAGGAAGAAAGACGCCGTCATCTTACGGTGGCGTGCGGCGTGGCGCGGATTAAAAAGTGTCTGGTAGCGGCGCAAGTGGAGATAAATGTCACAGCGGTTCCAAACATGCCAGAGATGACAGCGTTTTATTTTTTTTGGGGGGTTGGGGGGGACAAAACAGGTTGTGTGTTTATTGTCTGCCTCGCCCTTTGAAATCATGTAAGCATATGCAAATACCCGCGTCAGCGTTTTATTGCCGCGTGGCGCTGTCAGCTCCTCTGGCTCGGCTTTGTTTCCTCGTAATACCGACAAACAAGAAACGCCCCGGTTTGCCTTTTTATTTTTTCATTTGTTTTTTTTTAACAGGGCATTTGAACTTTTTGTCGTGTTGAACTTCTTTTTACACTGCCGTGACGGCACGGATAATATTTTTTTTAAAGTGTGGCTTAAAAACACCGCCTGAAGACTTAAATAAGACTTTTATAAGGATGCCTTTTCATCCTGGAACAAACGAATTGACTTTGTTGAACGTTTTTAAAAGGGCCATACAAGCGCAAAAAGAAGTGAAGCGGTGGAATAATGCGCCGCTGACTTTTGTCCGTATTTATCGGACTATAAGGCGCACATAAAATCGTGTCTTTTTCTCAAAAAAACGACTTTTAACTGATGTACGGGTTACAAAACCAGTGAAGTTGGCACGTTGTGTAAATTGCAAATAAAAACAGAAAACAATATTTTGAAATTACTTTTAAACTTATATTTAATTGAATAAACTGCAAAGACAAGATATTTAACGTTCAGACTTGAAAACTTTATTTTTAGCAAATATTACCTCATTTGGAATTCGATGACTGCAACATTTTTCAAAAAAGCGGGCACAATTGGCAAAAAAAAGACTGATCAACTCATCAAACGCTTATTTGGAACATCTCACAGGTGAACAGGCTGATTGGTAACAGGTGAGGTGCCATGATTGGGTATGAAAGAAGCTTCCGTGAAATGCTCGGTCGTTCACAAACAAGTGAAGTGAAGTGAAGGGAATTATATTTATATAGCGCTTTTCTCTAGTGACTCAAAGCGTTTTACATAGTGAGACCCAATATCTAAGTTACATTTAAACCAGTGTGGGTGGCACTGGGAGCAGGTGGGTAAAGTGTCTTGCCCAAGGACGCAACGGCAGTGACTAGGATGGGGGAAGCGGGAATTGAACCTGCAACCCTCAAGTTGCTGGCACGGCCGCTCTACCAACCGAGCTATGCCGCCCCAAACAAGGACGGGGCGAGGGGTCCTCACTTTGTGAACAAATGTGCAAACGGTCCAAAAGTTTAAAAACAACATTTCTCAATCAACTATTGCGAGGAATTTAGGGATCTCACCATCTACGGTCTGTAGAGAGAATCTGGAGAAATCACTGCATGTAAACGATGATATTAAGGAGCTTGGCTCTTTCAGGCGGTACTGCGTCAAAAAGCGACATCAGTGTGTAAAGGATATCACCACATGAGCTAAGAAACACTTCAAAAAAACAGTGTCAGTAACTACAGTTTGTCGCTACATCTTTAAGAGCAAGTTAAAACTTGACTATGCAGAGCGAAAGCCATTTATCAACAACACCCGGAAACACGTCGACTTGAGTTTATACCAAAATGGATACATGGATGATACTGCAGAAGATTGGGAGAATTTAATGTGGTCAGATGGCACCAAAATAGAACTTTTTGGTATAAACTCGACTCGTCGTGTTTGGAGGAAGAAGAATACTGAGCTGCATCCCAAGAACACCACACCTACTGTGAAGCATGGGGGTGGAAAAATCATGCTTTGGGGCTGTTTTTCTGCTAAGGGGACAGGACTATTGATCCGTGTTAAGGAAAGAATGAATGGGGCCATGTATCGTGAGATTTTGAGCCAAAACCTCCTTCCATCAGTGAGAGCTTTGAATGGTTGACCACTTATTTTCCACCATAATTTACAAATCAATTCTTTAAAATTCTTACAATGTGAATTCCTGGAATTTTTTTTCACATTCTGTCTCACACAGTTGAAGTGTACCTATGATGAAAATTATAGACCTCTGTCATCTTTTTAAGTGGGAGAACTTGCACGATCGCTGGCTGACTAAATACTTTTTTGCCCCACTGTATATATATATATATGTATGTATGTATGTATGTATGTTTATATAAGTATATGTATATATATGAGGTGGCGACTTGTCCAGGGTGTACCCTGCCTTCCGCCCGATTGTAGCTGAGATAGGCGCCAGCGCCCCCCGCGACCCCAAAAGGGAATAAGCGGTAGAAAATGGATGGATGGATGGATATATATATATATATATATGTGTATATATATATATATGTATATATATATATATATATGTATATATATATGTATGTATATACATACATATATATATATATATATATATATATATATATATATGTATATATATATATATATATATATGTATATATATATGTATGTATATATATACATATATATATATATATATATATATATATATATATATATATATATATATACACATATATATATGTATATATATGTATGTATATATATATATATATATATATATACATAAATAGTTGTTGTACATTATTCCTGCCAGCTCTTAATTCCTCTTAAACTTCCAGAGGGGACGCGGGCGAGTCCACAACAAATGTGGACACGCTGTGAAAAGCCGCTGACCTCGGCAGGTCGTTAACGGCAAGGAGGGCCCGCAGCTGCAGCGCCCGCTGAGTCATGGCAGGCGTTTGTCCGCCGCCGTCGTTACTTTGACGTTCTCCTCCATCGTGAACCGCGAGAGGAAACGGCCCTCCCCCCCTAACACCCCCCCCCCC
>NC_084618.1:20375828-20440828 GCF_033978795.1 Nerophis ophidion | reverse complement strand
AGATAGATAGATGGATAGGTCTTTACCGTCATTGCACAAGTGCTATGAAACTTTGTTTCCCGCACAAACCTGTTCAAGATTAGGAAAACAAACAATGTACAGGGTTACAGAACAAGAACGCTGATTGGTCTCCATAAGGCGCCCCGTAAAAGATGGGTAAAAGGTAAACGCTGGGGAAGGTTGAGTAAAAAAAAAAACAATCTAGACTGGGCTCTTGAGGGGGCCCAGTCTGGAGTGGGTAAGAAAAAATCTCCATAGCAAAGCACATCTACATATTACAATGTAAATCTTGAGATAGCTAGCAACAGAGGGGAGGGAGTTCTGGGTCATTATGGTAGGCCGCAGCTCTCAGGCGCTGACCATCCATTCATCACCCCGATGGGATTTGCGTCGAGGGCGTTGGGTTGGGTGGTGGAATGTGTATGTGTGGCGTATATTTTTGTGGATGTGTGTGTGTGTGAGCCTGCAGTGTGTCTCTGTTCCGCAGCCTTGATGTCGTGCGGCCGATAAGTCCAAAGTCAACAACAACAGGTGTGTGTCCGTGAGAGACAAGAAGGGAGTTTGTTGTGTCTCCGCCGCACTGTCCTTCGGGAGAGTCTGGAAGCCAGGGAAACAATCCAAGTTAGAATGTTTTGGATGCGAGTGAAAATAACCTTTGCTTTTCACTCTATGAATGGTCCTCAAAATCCTGCGGAGAAGACAGTCCAAAGTGATCCAAATCACAAGAGTGTCCACAGTTCTTCCCACATCCTCCAATCAATTGTGGCAGCTTTGGGGTACTTGGAAGACTGCCAGAGCAACGCTTACTTCAATCAGCAGATGTCCTCTTGTCATAATTCCGAATAGGTGGATATCATCACGACTCCTTCTTCTCCCAAGAGTCCGTCGTGTGTCCCGCAACAACCGCTCCGTCACCAAAAGCAGGTTGCCCCGAACCCAAGATCTTCTCGATTTCGTTGGGGCCGATGACAGGTGCAATGGACGTTGAGTGGAACTATCATAATATTTGGAGAATCCAGTCCATAGTGGATCTAGTTAATAATGTGAGAGTCCAGTCCACAGTGGATCTAACATAATAGTGAGAGTCGAGTCCATGGTGGATTTAACATAATAGTGTGAGTCCAGTCCATAGTGGATTTAACATAATAGTGAGAAAGTCCAGTCCATCAATAGTGGATCTAACATAATAGTGTGAGTCCAGTCCATAGTGGATCTAACATAATAGTGAGAGTCCATAGTGGATCTAACATAATAGTGTGACTCCAGTCCATAGTGGATCTAGCATAATAGTTAGAGTCCATAGTGGATCTAACATAATAGTGTGAGTCCAGTCCATAGTGGATCTAACATAATAGCGTGAGAGTCCAGTCCATAGTGGATCTAACATCATACTGTGATAGTCCAGTCCATAGTGGATCTAGCATAATTGTTTGAGAGTTCAGTCCATAGTGGATCTAACATAATAGTGTGAGAGTCCAGTCCATAGTGGATCAAACATAATAGTGTGTGGGACCAGTCCATAGTGGATCTAACATAATAGTGTGAGTCTGATCCATAGTGGATCTAGCATAATAGCGTGAGAGTCCAGTCCATAGTGGATCTAACATCATAGTGTGATAGTCCAATCCATAGTGGATATAGCATAATAGTTTGAGAGTTCAGTCCATAGTAGATCTAGCATAATAATGTGAGAGTCCAGTCCATAGTGGATCTAATATAATTGTGTGATGGACCAGTATATAGTGGATCCAACATAATGTTCCCAGAGTCCAGTCCATAGTAGATCTAACATAATAATGACAAGTCCAGTCAATAGTGGATCTAATATAATAGTGCGGGAGTCCAGTCCATAGTGGATCTAGTATAATAGTGATAGTCCAGTCCATAGTGGATCTAGTATAATAGTGTGAGAGTCCAGTCCATAATGGATCTAACATAATAGTGACAAGTCCAGTCAATAGTGGATCTAACATCATAGTGTGATAGTCCAATCCATAGTGGATCTAGCATAATAGTGTGAGAGTCCAGTCCATAGTGGATCTAACATAATAGTGTGATGGACCAGTCTATAGTGGATCTAACATAATAGTGTGAGAGGCCAGTCCATAGTGGATCTAGCATAATAGTGTGAGAGTCCAGTCCATAGTGGATCTAACATAATAGTGTGATGGACCAGTCTATAGTGGATCTAACATAATAGTGTGAGAGGCCAGTCCATAGTGGATCTAGCATAATAGTGTGAGAGTCCAGTCCATAGTGGATCTAACATAATAGTGTGAGAGGCCAGTCCATAGTGGATCTAACATAATATTGACAGAGTCCAGTCCATAGTGGATCTAACATAATAGTGTGAGTCCGATCCATAGTGGATCTAACATCATTGTGTGATAGTCCAATCCATAGTGGATCTAACATAATAGTGTGATGGACCAGTCTATAGTGGATCCAACATAATGGTGCCAGAGTCCAGTCCATAGTAGATCTAACATAATAGTGACAAGTCCAGTCAATAGTGGATCTAATATAATAGTGCGGGAGTCCAGTCCATAGTGAATCTAGTATAATAGTGAGAGTCCGGTCCATAGTTGATCTAACATAATAGTAAGAGTCGAGTCCATAGTGGATCCAACATAATAGTGAGAGTCCAGTCCATAGTGGATCTAACATAATAGTGAGAGTCCAGTCCATAGTGGATCTAACATAATAGTGAGAGTCCAGTCCATAGTGGATCTAACATGAAGTGAGAGTCCAGTCCATAGTGGATCTAACATAAGAGTGAGAGTCCAGTCCATAGTGGATCTAACATGAAGTGAGAGTCCAGTCCATAGTGGATCTATCATAATAGTGAGAGTCCAGTCCATAGTGGATCTAACATAATAGTGAGAGTCCAGTCCATAGTGGATCTAACATAATAGTGAGAGTCCAGTCCGTAGTGGATCTAACATAATAGTGAGAGTCGAGTCCATAGTGAATCTAACATAATAGTGAGAGTCCAGTCAATAGTGGATCCAACATAATAGTGAGAGTCCAGTCCGTAGTGGATCTAACATAATAGTGAGAGTCCAGTCCATAGTGGATCTAACATAATAGTGAGAGTCCAGTCCGTAGTGGATCTAACATAATAGTGAGAGTCGAGTCCATAGTGAATCTAACATAATAGTGAGAGTCCAGTCCATAGTGGATCTAACATAATAGTGAGAGTCCAGTCCATAGTGGATCCAACATAATAGTGAGAGTCCAGTCCATAGTGGATCTAACATAATAGTGAGAGTCCAGTCCATAGTGGATCTAACATAATAGTGAGAGTCGAGTCCATAGTGAATCGAACATAATAGTGAGAGTCCAGTCCATAGTGGATCTAACATAATAGTGAGAGTCCAGTCCATAGTGGATCTAACATAATAGTGAGAGTCCAGTACATAGTGGATCTAACATAATAGTGAGAGTCCAGTCCATAGTGGATCTAACATAATATTGACAAAGTCCAGTCCATAGTGGATCTAACATAATAGTGAGAGTCCAGTCCATAGTGGATCTAACATAATAGTTTGAGAGTCCAGTCCATAGTGGATCTAACATAATAGATTTAAGAGTCCAGTCCATAGTTGATCTAACATAATAGTGTGAGGGACCAGTCCATAGTGGATCTAACGTAATAGTGTCAGAGTCCAGCCCATAGTAGATCTAGTATAATAGTGAGAGTCCAGTCCATAGTGGATCTAATATAATAGTGTGGAAGTCCAGTCCATAGTGGATCTAACATAATAGTGAGAGTCCAGTCCATAGTGGATCTAACATAATAGTTTGAGAGTCCAGTCCATAGTGGATCTAACATAATAGATTTAAGAGTCCAGTCCATAGTGGATCTAACATAATAGTGTGAGGGACCAGTCCATAGTGGATCTAACACAATAGTGTCAGAGTCCAGTCCATAGTAGATCTAACATAATAGTGACAAGTCCAGTCAATAGTGGATCTAATATAATAGTGCTAGAGTCCAGTCCATAGTGGATCTAGTATACTAGTGTGAGAGTCCAGTCCATAGTGGATCTAACATAATAGCGGGAAAGTCCAGTCCAAATTGGATCTAACATGATAGTTTGAGAGTCCAGTCCATAGTGGATCCAAAATAATAGTCTGAGAGTCCAGTCCATAGTGGATCTAACATAATAGTGAGAGTCCAGTCCATAGTGGATCCAACATAATAGTGAGAGTCCAGTCCATAGTGGATCCAACATAATAGTGACAGAGTCCAGTCCATAGTGGATCTAACCTAATAGTTTGAGAGTCCAGTCCATTGTGGATCCAAAATAATAGTTTGAGAGTCCAGTCCATAGTAGATCTAACATATAATTGCAAGAATCCAGTCCATAGTGGATCCAACATAATATTGTAAGAGTCCAGTCCATAGTGAATCTAACATAATAGTGAGAGTCCAGTCCATAGTGGATCTAACCTGAATACTGAGGTCGTCATAGAAATGGCTCAAACTGCCTCGCTGCTCTACTTTACACGCGGCTGGTGTCAAATCACACAGACACACACACACACACACACACACACACACACACACACACACACACACACACACACAGAAGTTGAGTCTCATCTAATTGGGATTTTTTTTTCCCCCCGCTCACGTCTCACTTTCGTCAGCGTCCGTCTAACTTTTCTCTTCCCCCGCAGCGATCCATCCCACCTGAGGAGGGCGCAATTACCCTTTGACCCCTGACCCAGTCCTGCTCAGCCCCGTGGTTCTGACTTATCATCACCCACGGCGCCGCTCGCTTCAAACTCATTTGCAGCAACCGCGTGAAGCCCGTCTCCTTCTTCCCTATCGGAAACTTTGACTTACTTTCACTTTCACTTCCAGAGAAACACTCAAAAGACATGTTAGCGTATTAGCTCATGCTAACGAGGCTAACTTGAGTACATTACAATAGCACGTACAAATACGCACAAAAACACTCCCTACAGTAAGTATGAACAGTTTTAGTTATATTGTAAATCTTACAAACGTCGCTAGTAGCGACAAATTAAGAATAATTTCGAGTAGAAACGCTATGGACCGCTGGAAGACGTAACAGCACTTGTACATCCGTTCGTGTGAGAATAATCGTATCTACAGTATTTCCTCGAATTGCCGCCGGGTATATAGTATGCACCTGCCTAGAATTACTCCCTGGTCAAACTCGTTTTGCGAAATAATTAGTCATGCTTAGCATTACCAACGGCTCAGGATTAACGCCGGGTCAAACTTGTTTCGCAAATATTATTTTTATTAGCGCATGTCTGGAATTTCCGCCGGGTCAAACTCGTTTCGCCAAATAATTAGCATATGCCTGGGATTTCCCCCGGGTCAAACTCGTCACGTCACGAGTGACACTTCACCTGTCATCATTTTCAAAATGGAGGAGGCTGATTTCAATCATTTGAAATCGCATAAAGGGAAGAAGATTAAGAGCTATTCAGTGGGATCTAAGGTCCAAGCTATTGAATATGCTAAAAAGAACAATAAACAGCTATGTTTTATTAATATACCGTAGCTGCGTGTGTCAAATTTGAGTCATTAAATGACTCCCGCCTCCTGGTGGTGGAGGGCGCTAGTGATCCTTTTTGCGACTACTCGGCTGCAGAAGAAGAGACAACAAGCAGCAAGAGTTTATTTTTTCCTCTCGCTTGCACTTTTAACATAGAGGATTACATATCTAAAATAAAACAGTTTTCTAAACTGGACTTTAAATCGAAGCAGGAGGTAATAAAGGAAGATCTCCATCGGGACAGAGAGACTTTTAAAACTGAAGAAAGATAAGGAAGACTTCTATAAACAAGTTATTGATGCTTTTGATCAGAAAGAGCTGCACGTGGACTTTATTTATAAGTAAAGGTTAGACTATAATAAAGTTTTTTTTTTAATTACATGTGCTTTTCATGATGTAGGCTGGGAAGCTACATGAAGGTGTCGGTTTCTTTGATGTATTGTAATCCACAGGAATATTTTGTCTTGACCTGGCATCTATAAAGCGGTGAGGAAGCAGGTCCTGACCAGAGGTGGGTCGAGTAGCCAGAAATTGTACTCAAGTAAGAGTACTGTTACTTTAGAGATTTATTACTCAAGTAAAAGTAAAAACTAGTCACCCAAATATTTACTTGAGTAAAAGTAAAAAGTATGTTGGGGAAAAAACTACTCAAGTACTGAGTAACTGATGAGTAACCTGTTTGTTTAATGATTACGACAACAAATAATGCACAAAAACATAAAAATAGCAATGAGCAAATTCACAGCCAGGAATATCTCTTAAGCAACTAAAACAATATTATATATTAAATAATAATACATTAAAATAAAATAAAAATTAAGGCAAATTGACCCACAATAACTTAACAGCACCATAGGCTCAGTAGGCATTGATTGATTGATTGATTGACTGATTGATTGATTGATTGACTGATTGAAACTTGTATTAGTAGATTGCAGTACAGTACATGTTCCGTACAATTGACCACTAAATGGTAACAACCCCGATAAATTTTTCAACGTTTATCAATTACTTAATAAATGACCAAGTCGAGGTGATCTACCTCATATATACATATACATACACACATATCATATATACATACCTTTATATATACAGTATATAATGTATATGTATTTATTTTGCCGTTTTTGTTGACATGTTAAAGGTGTTTTAATGAATATACATGCATGTTTAACATATAGATTCCTATCTTTCATGAAGACAAAAATATAAGTTGGTGTATTACCTGATTCTGATGACTTGCATCGATTGGAATCAGACAGTATAGTGCTGATAACGTCCACGTTTTCAAATGGAGGAGAAAAAAAGTTCCTCCTTTCTGTCTAATACCACATGAAAGTCGTTGGTTTTTGGCATTTTATTTGTCCAGCTTCCATATTCGTTTTTATACACTTTACAAGAAATACATTGGCGGCAAACTCCGTAGCTTGCTAGCTTGATTGCTCTGGCTTTCGGAGACTCTTATTTTGTTAGCGCAGGCGCGATGGAGCGGCGCTTTTATTGTGAAGACAGGAACTGTGCGATCAGTCTTTAGGCTTTTGACGGGAAGTACGGTTGAAATAAAAAGTGTCTTTTTTCCTTTACACTTTTGATTGATTGGTTGATAGAATTAAACTTTTATTATTAGATTGCACAGTACAGTACATATTCCGTACAGTTGATCACTAAATGGTAACACCCCAATAAGTTTTTCCACATGTCGGGTTCTACGTGTGACGGTCACGTGACCACCTGGCTCTGTTTGATTGGTCCAACGTCACCAGTGACTGCATGTGATTGGTGAAACGCAGGCATGCGTAGTTCCTACTTTGAATGCGTGTCTGACAAAATCAAAACAAACAAAGCGTGCATTAACAGATCGATAAAAAAAAAGTAGCGAGTAGCGACCTGATTGCAGATAAATGGAGCGGAGTAAAAGTAGCGTTTCTTCTCTATAAATATACTCAAGTAAAAGTAAAAGTATGTTGTATAAAAACTACTCTTAGAAGTACAATTTATCCCAAAAGTTACTCAAGTAGATGTAACGGAGTAAATGGAGCGCGTTACTACCCACCTCCGGTCCTGACCCATCCCTCCAGGTGCCTTTTCTTTGAACTGTTTTGTGACCAAAGGCAGCGGCTGTTTACGACCCCCTTCCTTTAAAAAACTGCTGTTGCAATATAATCAGGGAAAGTCCAAATAAAAAAAGATGCGTGTAATCTTTCGTCAGAGCCTGGTGGGAGAATGTACAAGAGTACAGTCCAGACGTTTCTCCTCAATGGAGCTAAATTGAATTCTGTCTCTGTTTGATTCCTTGCTTCTTTGTCTTGTTGAATAGATGTCATCAGTGTTTGAACCTGACAGTTCGGAAGCCCTAAACAGAAGGATATATACTATGCCGAGAGCATAGTCCACAGTTCCAAGACCAGGACGAAAACTACACCGTTCCTACTGATTGTTTTCCAACGAGAGTAGAATAAGAACAAAAAAATAAAAATAATGGCGAGGTCAGCGTTTTAAGGACGGTTATACGCCGGTGGCACGGCCATAAGTCATTTAAAGGGCGATGTGAATTAATGAAGGTGGAAGATGTAGACGTCAGGTCCCGGGGCGTCCCGGAGAGCAAAAACCGGGACTCTCCGCCTCTTACGCCAAAGTGGGGTCAACGACCTCTGAGTGCGCGTGGAAGTTTCTACGTGAGCAAACTTGCCAAGGTGGACTCAACTAATTAGCTTTTTTTATTTTTTTATTCTTTTAAATGACTACATCATATCTAATACATGTTTGTTTCTATTATTGTGTGGTTTTCTTTTACCACAAAAAACTTGGGCTTTCTACTAACTAGCATCAGTTTTTTTTTTACACAATCCGCGTGCGCCATCTGGTGGACAAAATGCATGATTTTTCCATTTAGTCTCTCGCCCCTCATTAAGAAATATAGCAAGGCTTATTTGGACTTTGTCGTCATGCATGTAAAACAAGTCCATCCATTACGTCAGCAGGCAAATATCCCAATTAGTGGGGACATAAAAAGAACACGCCAGAACAAATTATTAATGAGGTAATGTTATCATGACAAATATTAAAATATTCGTTTGTGCTGGTTTGTGTCGTAGAAATGTTCTAAAATATATAATTTAGCCAATAAAGTCATCATTTGTCAAAATTCTCCTTTAACGTGTTGTGCTGCTGTGTTATTGTGTTAAAAAGTACATAAACAGACGCTGAAATTTTTCGGAATTGTATCCCATAAAAGTTTGTGCCACAACATTTAATTGTTTTATTAACGTCTTGTAGTTTTTTAAGTTATTAATGTGTCATTATTCATAATGAGCCCTTCCAACTATATTCAAATCTTCCCAAATTTGTCCTATTCATTTGTGCTGCAAAAAGTGTTTGTTTTTTTAAATAAATTAGTTTTTTAATGTTATGAACGTTGTATAGTTTTGAAGTTAATAACGTGTTATTGTTTATAACATTGTCAACATATCCCTAATCGTGTAATGTTTGTGCTACGAATGTGCTGCAAAAAATGTTTTTGTCTAACTAGAGCAGTTTTTTGTTATTTTTGTCAAAATTCTCTCTAAAGTTGTTTGTACTGCAAAAATGTCTAACCGTTACTGTTTTTATGTTATTAGCGTGTTATTATTCAAAACCAGCCCCATGACATAAAAACTTGTTTTTTTTTTATATTTAATTGTTATTGGCATTCAGCATCAGACTTTCCTATCCATTACATCATATTTGCATTCATAATACATCTATTTTCTGCCCTAAATGTCAAAACAATTTTGTTCATATCCCAACGATGCCACCGCCCCCCTCCCAAAAAAGAGAAAATAATGCTAAAAAAAACAAAGTAATAATAATATTTACAAATAAATCAATATATATATATATATATATATATATATATGTATATATATATGTATATATATATATATATATGTATATATATATATATATATATATATATGTATATGTATATATATATATATATATATATATATATATATATATATATGTATATATATATATATATATATATATATGTATATGTATATATATATATATATATGTATATATATATATATGTATATATATATATATATATACATATATATATATATATATATATATATACATATATATATATATAATCAAAATAATAATATTATTCATATAAAATAAAAGAATATAAACAGATAGGAAATAATATATATATATATATATGTATATTTCAAATTTCCTATCTGTTTATATTTTTTTTATTTATGTATAATTTTAGTGTATAATATATATATATATATATTTTATTTTTTATTTTTTATTTTATTTTATTGTTTCACATCTGTTAATATTATTTTATTTTATTTTTATTAATATTGTATATATATATATATATGTGTGTATTATACGTGTGTATATATATATGTATATATATATATATATATATATATATATACGTGTATATATATATATATATATATATATATACGTGTATATATATATACATATATATATATATTTATATATATATATATATATATATATATATATATATATGTATACATATGTATATATATATATATATATATATATATATATAAACATTTTTATACGTATAAAAAAAATTGTATTGATTTATTTGTTAATATTATTATTACTTTGGTTTGTTTTGGGGCTTTTATCGCTGTTTTTCTCATATATATATATATATATATATATATATACATATATATATAGGGAGTACAAAACGTTTTTTAGCACAAACATTTAGTACAAAATAACAGGGGACGTTTGGGGTGATTTTGATATGGGAATGGAGGGGTGTTGTTTTGAATATTAACACAATAGTAACATAAAAACTAAAATTTTTAGACAAAAACATGTTAATAATAAGAAGTGGGAACACACCAAAACAAAACATAAATCCAATATATTGTGACTCGGTTTTACTCTAAACAATAAACTAAACTTTTTTAATTGATATCTATTGTACAGTAATAGTTTCCTCCAAGATGTAGTGAGGTCAAAACACCACATGATGGCAAGCGCGAGACATTGTTTACCTCGCCATGAGGGGGAACTTCCCATTTCAAAATAAAACCTTATAGAGTAGATTTTAGATTAGTTTATTTCAAAGGAGACAATGCAATTTCATAAAACACATGACCACACATGGTTTTTTAAAAAAAATCCAAAATCAGCCAGAAGGCTAGTTTTCTTCTGTTGGCCTCATGATGTAAAAAAAAGGCAGTACAATTACAAAATAAATAAAAATTAAAATAAAAAACACAATACATTTACAATATGGCAAAAAAGATACAACACAACATTTATCTTAGCATCAAAACTGGCTCATGTTTTAGTGCTGGCAGCTGTAGGCGTTGATTTGTATTTTATTTTATACTTTTTATTTACTTATTTTATTAAACTTTTTTAATCGTGCTCTGTTTGTGTTGTGTTGTGTTTGCTCGTTTTTCTTGTGTCATCTTTTTAACCTACCTATTGTACTGCACTTTGGCTACATCGGTGGTATATATTAAATATGCTTTATAAATAAAGTTGATTTGATTTGATTTAATAAGCCACATTTTCAATTTTTTATGTGATAGGACGTCTTTTTTTTTCTTTTTTAAAATAGAACATTCTACATTTCAAGCATGCATAATTACTACTAGATAACTATCCTACTCCGCCGTTGTTCATAAACACGGGAAGGTGAAACTTCCGGTGGTTTTATTTGGAAACTCCACGCCGGATGTGATGCCGGCGCTGGATTAGACCTCAGTGCCCGGTGGCCGCCTCCAGAGTTCCAGACTGCCTGAGAGCCACCGGAGCATCCGCCGCACACTTGCCTCCTCGGCTCGGCAACCTTAACCCGCCACTGGAAGCAAACTCCACTCCGAGAAGCCGCAGGGATGCCGTCGAATAAAAACACCCAAGGTAAAATAAAAAGAACACCGCCTTTATTTTGTGTTTTTTTTTTAGTTCTATTTGCAGCTAGCTTGACGCGTGTGTAGCCTCCATTCAAGCTAGTCCTCGTCCCTATTGATCTTTTGTCCTCTGTTTTAGGAGGGAAAACATTCGGACTTTTAAAGGAGCAACAAAGGCAGAAACTGGAGGAAATAAACAAGGTATGTGGTTTATTTTTATATATATTTTTTAATGGATGATGGTGGAGGGTGCACTTGACAATGGAACAATGCCCTAAAACAGCACCGATACTGTCTTGTCAATTCAGTCGTGTGGTGATATCGATCCCTTTATTATCGGCGGGAAGCTTCCGGAAGTTGGAGCGAGGCTCCACCGTCAATCAATCAATCAATCAATCAAAGTTGTCTTGTATAGCCCTAAATCACAAGTGTCTCAAAGGACTGCACGAGCCGCAACCTGGCTCAAGTCCCACATCAGGGCAAGGAAAAACTCAAAACCAATGGGATGACAATGAGAAACCATCCATAGTGGATCTAGTTGATAGTGTGAGAGTCCAGTCCATAGTGGATTTAGGTATTAATGTGAGAGTCCAATCCATAGTGATCTAGTTAGTAGTGTGAGAGTCCAGTCCAAAGTGGACGTAGATGATATTGTGAGAGTCCCGTCCGTGGTGGATCTAGTTAATAGTGTGAGAGTCTAGTCCATAGTGGATCTAGTGTAATATTGTGAGAGTCCAGTCCATAGTGGATCTAGTTAATACGGTTAGATTCCAGTCCATAGTGGATCTAGTTAATAGTGTGAAAGTCTAGTCCATTGTGGATCTAGCATAATATTGTGAGAGTCCAGTCCATAGTGGACTAAGTTGATATTGTGAGAGTTCCGTCCGTAGTGAATCTAGTTAATAGTGTGGGAGTCCAGTCTATAGTGGATCTAGTTGATATTGTGAGAGTCCAGTCCATAGCGGATCTAGTTAATAGTGTGAGAGTTCAGTCCGTAGTGGATCTACTTAATAGTGTGAGAGTCCAGTCCATAGTGGATTTGGTTAATGTTGTGAGAGTTCAGTCCATTGTGGATCTAGTTAATGGTGTGAGAGTCCAGTCCATAGTGGATCAAGTTAATAGTGTGAGAGTCCAGTCCATAGTGGATCAAGTTAATAGTGTGAGAGTCCAGTCCATAGTGGATCTAACATAATAGTGTGAGATTCCAGTCCTTAGTGGATCTAACATAATAGTGAGAGTCCAGTCCATAGTGGATCTAGTTGATATTGTGAGAGTCCAGTCCATAGTGGATCGAGTTAATATAGTGAGAGTCCAGTCCATAGTGGATCGAGTTAATAGTGTGAAAGTTCAGTCCATAGCAGATCTAGTTAATAGTGGGAGAGTTCAGTCCATAGTGGATCTACTTAATAGTGTGAGAGTCCAGTCCATAGTGGATCTACTTAATAGTGTGAGAGTCCAGACCATAGTGGATCTAGTTAATAGTGTGAGAGTCCAATCTGTAGTGGATCTAGTTGATAGTGTGATGGTCCAGTCCATAGTGGATCTAACGTAATGGTGTGAGAGTCCAGTCCATAGTGAATCTAACATAATAGTGTGAGAGTCCAGTCCATAGTGGATCTAACATAATAGTGTGAGAGTCCATTCCATAGTGGATCTAACATATTAGTGTGATATTCCAGTCCTTAGTGGGTCTAACATAATAGTGAGAGTCCAGTCCATAGTGGATCTAGCTAATAGTGTGAGAGTCCAGTCCGTAGTGCATCTAGTTAATAGTGTGAGAGTCCAGTCCATAGTGGATCTACTTAATAGTGTGAGAGTCCAGTCCATAGTGGATCTAGTTAATAGTGTGAGAGTTCAGTCCATAGCGGATCTAGTTAATAGTGTGAGAGTTCAGTCCGTAGTGGATCTTCTTAATAGTGTGAGAGTCCAGTCCTTAGTGGATCTACTTAATAGTGTGAGAGTCCAGACCATAGTGGATTTAGTTAATAGTTTGAGGGTCCAGTCCATAGTTGATTTAGTTAATAGTGTGAGAGTCCGATCTGTAGTGGATCTAGTTGATAATGTGATGGTCCAGTCCATAGTGGATCTAACATAATGGTATGAGAGTCCAGTCCATAGTGGATTTGGTTAATTTTGTGAAAGTTCAGTCCATTGTGGATCTAGTTAATGGTGTGAGAGTCCAGTCCATAGTGGATCTAGTTAATAGTGTGAGAGTCCAGTCCATAGCGGATATAGTTAATAGTCAATCAATCAATCAATCAATGTTTACTTATATAGCCCTAAATCACTAGTGTCTCAAAGGGCTGCACAAACCACCACGACATCCTCGGTAGGAAAACTCACACCCAGTGGGACATTGGTGACAATAATGACCCAGTGGGACGTCGGTGACAATGATGACTATGAGAACCTTAGAGAGGAGGAAAGCAATGGATGTCGAGCGGATCCAACATGATACTGTGAAAGTTCAAAGTTCAATCCACAATGGATACAACACAGTCGCGAGAGTCCAGTCCAAAGAGGATCCAAGACACAGCAGCGAGAGTCCCGTTCACAGCGGAGCCAGCAGGAAACCATCCCAAGCGTAGGCGGACCAGCAGCGCAGAGATGTCCCCAGCCGATACACAGGCGAGCAGTACATGGCCACCGGATCGGACCGGACCCCTTCCACACGGGAGAGTGGGACATAGAAGAAAAAGAAAAGAAACGGCAGATCAACTGGTCTAAAAAGGGAGTCTATTTAAAGGCTAGAGTATACAAATGAGTTTTAGTCTATTTAAAGGCTAGAGTATACAAATGAGTTTTAAGGTGAGACTTAAATGCTTCTACTGAGGTGGCATCGCGAACTGTTACCGGGAGGGCATTCCAGAGTACTGGAGCCCGAACGGAAAATGCTCTATAGCCCGCAGACTTTTTTGGGGCTTTGGGAATCACTAATAAGCCGGAGTCCTTTGAACGCAGATTTCTTGCCGGGACATATGGTACAATACAATCGGCAAGATAAGATGGAGCTAGACCGTGTAGTATTTTATACGTAAGTAGTAAAACCTTAAAGTCACATCTTAAGTGCACAGGAAGCCAGTGCAGGTGAGCCAGTACAGGCGTAATGTGATCAAACTTTCTTGTTCTTGTCAAAAGTCTAGCAGCCGCATTTTGTACCAACTGTAATCTTTTAATGCTAGACATGGGGAGACCCGAAAATAATACGTTACAGTAGTCGAGGCGAGACGTAACAAACGCATGGATAATGATCTCAGCGTCTTTAGTGGACAGAATGGAGCGAATTTTAGCGATATTACGGAGATGAAAGAAGGCCGTTTTAGTAACGCTTTTAATGTGTGCCTCAAAGGAGAGAGTTGGGTCGAAGATAACACCCAGATTCTTTACCGTGTCGCCTTGTTTAATTGTTTGGTTGTCAAATGTTAGAGTTGTATTATTAAATAGAGTTCGGTGTCTAGCAGGACCGATAATCAGCATTTCCGTTTTTTTGGCGTTGAGTTGCAAAAAGTTAGCGGACATCCATTGTTTAATTTCATTAAGACATGCCTCCAGCTGACTACAATCCGGCGTGTTGGTCAGCTTTAGGGGCATGTAGAGTTGGGTGTCATCAGCATAACAGTGAAAGCTAATACCGTATTTGCGTATGATGTCACCTAGCGGCAGCATGTAGATGCTGAAGAGTGCAGGGCCAAGGACCGAACCCTGGGGAACTCCACACGTTACCTTAACGTAGTCCGAGGTCACATTGTTATGGGAGACACACTGCATCCTATCAGTAAGATAAGAGTTAAACCAAGACAGGGCTAAGTCTGACATACCAATTCGTGTTTTGATACGTTCTAATAAAATGTTATGATCGACGGTATCGAAAGCAGCGCTAAGATCGAGGAGCAGCAACATAGATGACGCATCAGAATCCATCGTTAGCAATAGATCATTAGTCATTTTTGCGAGGGCTGTCTCCGTGGAGTGATTTGCCCTGAAACCGGATTGAAAGGTTTCACATAGATTGTTAGACGCTAAGTGTTCATTTAACTGCTCCGCAACAATTTTTTCAAGGATTTTTGAAATAAAGGGAAGGTGAGACACCGGTCGGTAATTTACCATGAGGTCAGGATCGAGGTTAGGTCTTTTAAGAAGAGGATGAATAACCGCTTTTTTGAATGCTAGGGGAACAGTGCCCGAGGAAAGTGATAAGTTTATAATATTTAGCACTGATGGACCTAATAATACAAAGAGCTCCTTGATCAGTTTCCCAGGAAGAGGGTCAAGTAAACATGTTGTCTGTTTTATTCCATTTACACGTTGTAACAATTCCTCTAATGTTATTTCCTCAAAACGAGAGAAAGTATTTTGGAGGGTAGTATCCGCCGTATATACAATCGTGTCAGTGTTAATAGAACCCCGTTGTAGCTGGGACGCATTGTCTTTAATCTCCTTTCTAATGACTTCAATTTTCTTACTAAAGAATTGCATAAAGTCATCAGCTGAGTGGGTTGAGCTACTGGAAGGAGTCCCTTGTTGGGTTAGCGATGCTACCGTACTAAACAAAAATTTAGGATCGTTTTTATTACGGTGGATGAGATTTGAGTAATAATTAGCTTTAGCTAAGGTAAGCATGCGTTTATAAGTTATTAAACCATCACTCCATGCTTGATGGTGCACCTCAAGTTTAGTCGTGCGCCATTTGCGTTCCAGCTTTCTACATAATAATTTCTGAGCTCTAGTTTCTTCTGTAAACCACGGGGTGCGCTTTTTTGGAGCCTTTTTTAACTTTAGCGGTGCTATGTTATCAATGGTTTCGCGCAGGGCGTCGTTAAAGTTGTTAGTGAGGTTATCAATAGAGCCCACATACTTTGGGAATGGTGCCATTACCGAGGGCAGTAGGTCAGCAAGAGTTGTCGTTGTGGCTGTATTAATGTTGCGGCTGCTATAGCAGTTATTATTATTATTAGTTTGACGAACATGCGTCTGAACCTCGAATTTTATAAGGTAATGATCAGACAATACTTTAGTATACGGGAGTATCGTAACTTTGGAAACGGTGATGCCCCTGACAAGCACTAGGTCTATCGTATTACCGTTGCAATGCGTGGGTTCATTTATTATTTGTGTGAGACCACAGCTATCGTGTGAGAGTCCAGTCCATAGTGGATCTAGTTAATAGTGTGAGAGTTCAGTCCATAGCGGATCTAGTTAATAGTGTGAGAGTTCAGTCCGTAGTGGATCTTCTTAATAGTGTGAGAGTCCAGTCCTTAGTGGATCTACTTAATAGTGTGAGAGTCCAGACCATAGTGGATTTAGTTAATAGTTTGAGGGTCCAGTCCATAGTTGATTTAGTTAATAGTGTGAGAGTCCGATCTGTAGTGGATCTAGTTGATAATGTGATGGTCCAGTCCATAGTGGATCTAACATAATGGTATGAGAGTCCAGTCCATAGTGGATTTGGTTAATTTTGTGAAAGTTCAGTCCATTGTGGATCTAGTTAATGGTGTGAGAGTCCAGTCCATAGTGGATCTAGTTAATAGTGTGAGAGTCCAGTCCATAGTGGATCTAACATATTAGTGTGAGAGTCCAGTCCTTAGTGGATCTAACATAATAGTGAGAGTCCAGTCCATAGTGGATCTAGTTGATATTGTGAGAGTCCAGTCCATAGTGGATCTAGTTAATATAGTGAGAGTCCAGTCCATAGTGGATCGAGTTAATAGTGTGAGAGTTCAGTCCGTAGTGGATCTACTTAATAGTGTGAGAGTCCAGTCCATAGGGGATCTAGTTGATATTGTGACAGTCCAGTCCATATTGGATTTAGTTGATATTGTGAGGGTCCAGTCCATAGTGGATCAAGCATAATACTGTGAGAGTCCAGTCCATAGTGGATCTAATTAATAGTGTAAGAGGCCAGTCCATAGTGGATCTGGTTAAAAGTGTGAGAGTGTAGTCCGTAGTCCAGTCCATAGTGGATCTAGCATAATGTGAGAGTCCAGTCCATTGTGGGTCTAGCATAATAGTGTGAGAGTCCAGTCCATAATGGGTCTAGCATGATAGTGTGAGAGTCCAGTCCATACTGCATCTAATGTCAAAGTGTGAGAGTCCAGTCCATAGTGGAGCTAACATAATAGTGTGAGTGTCCAGTCCATAGTGGGGCCCGCAGGAGATCCTCTTGAGTGGAGACAAGTCAACAGTGCAGAGACGTCCCCAACTGATGCACGGTGGTCACCGAATCTGTGCCCCCCACCCTCCACCTCTCAGAGCAGAAAAGAGACGGCAGATAAACTGGTCGAAAACGGGTGTCTATTTAAAGGCTAGAGTATACAAATGAGTTTTAAGATGGGACTTAAATGCTTCTACTGAGGTAGCATCTCTAACTGTTACCAGAAGGGCATTACAGAGTACTGGAGCCCGGACAGACAGTCCGGCTCCACCTGCACAGAGGACATGTGAGAACAGGTGATGGAGCGTCTCAACGAGCTCTTTGTCCGCTAGCTGCCACGTCCGCTGTTATTTGGTGGCATGCATTTTGTCGCTCGGGACAGCGTTGAGCTGGTGAACAATCTCAGCTGACTTTGGGCGTGAGAGGTGGGCTACACCCTCATCTGCAGTACATGATTTCCTTTTCGGTGCCATTTTTGTTCAGCCCTTCTCAGTTTTTATAACTTACTGCCAACGATGAAATGATCCACTTTATTAGCTACGGCAGTAGCATGTAGCATATAGCAGTTAGCATTCCATGACCCACAATGCACTTCGGCCATGACCCTCCCCCGCCGAATTCTTATTGGCTGACGTGTGTGTGACGATTGCTGACATTTTCTTCGTCTCTTCCGCGAATGGGATAAATAACATAATTTGATATTTTACTATAATGTGTTAATAATTTCACACATAAGTCGCTCCTGAGTATAAGACGTAGCATATAGCAGTTAGCATTCCATGACCCACAATGCACTTCGGCCATAACCCTCCCCCGCCGAATTCTTATTGGCTGATGTGTGTGTGACGATTGCTGACATTTTCTTCGTCTCTTCCGCGAATGGGATAAATAACATAATTTGATATTTTACTATAATGTGTTAATAATTTCACACATAAGTCGCTCCTGAGTATAAGCCGTAGCATGTAGCATATAGCAGTTAGCATTCCATGACCCACAATGCACTTCGGCCATGACCCTCCCCCGCCGAATTCTTATTGGCTGATGTGTGTGTGACGATTGCTGACATTTTCTTCGTCTCTTCCGCGAATGGGATAAATAACATAATTTGATATTTTACTATAACGTGTTAATAATTTCACACATAAGTCGCTCCTGAATATAAGCCGTAGCATATAGCAGTTAGCATTCCATGACCCACAATGCACTTCGGCCAAGACCCTCCCCCGCCGAATTCTTATTGGCTGATGTGTGTGTGACGATTGCTGACATTTTCTTCGTCTCTTCCGCGAATGGGATAAATAACATAATTTGATATTTTACAATAATGTGTTAATAATTTCACACATAAGTCGCTCTTGAGTATAAGCCGCACCCCCGGCTAAACTATGAAAAAAACTGCGACTTATAGTCCGAAAAATACGTTATCACGTGTGTGGATGTATTGTCGGGGAAGAGTGACGGAAGTGTAAGCTATTTGCGAATGTGTCATGAGCTGTGCGTCTGTAATCCCATGTACTTGTCTGTGCACTAATTTGGGTGTCCGTATCGTAATCTGTGTGTGCGTTTTAATGTCGACTTGCAGTACAGGCCGAAAGTTTGGACACACCTTCTCATTCAATGTGTTTTCTTTATTTTCATGACTATTTACCGTATTTTTCGGACTATAAGTCGCAGTTTTTTTTTCATAGTTTGATCGAGAGTGCGATTTATACTCAGGAGCGACATATGTGAAATTATTAACACATCACCATGAAAAATCAAATAATATTATTTAGCTCATTCACGTAAGAGACTAGACGTAAAAGATTTCATGGGTTTTATCGATTAGGAGTGACAGATCATTGTTTCCCACAGGTCAGGCATCTATTTGTGGTCGGGCGGCGGGAGAGATGGGGTGGTGGCAGAGGGGCTTGGGGGGGAAAGGCGGCGGCGGCAATGACCAAGAAGAACACTTTATGTACATATTTATATAATATTTACATATTTATATAGTATGTAACTACAAGCTCTATTCACAGACAGAGTCCCATTGCTTTTATGAGCAGTCGAGCTAGTCAAAAGCCGGGGGAAAAAAATATATATATATTTTTATTTTTATTTTTATATTTTTAATTTTTTTTATTTGTGGCGGCCGTAATTCTTTCGTGTGGGGAAACCCTGCAGATTGTTTGGTAAACCTATAGCATGTTCTATATGTTATAGTTATTTGAATGACTCTTACCATAATAAGCGGTTTAGCTCGGTTGGTAGAGCGGCCGTGCCAGCAACTTGAGGGTTGCAGGTTCGATTCCCACCTCTGCCATCCCAGTCAATGCCGTTGTGTCCTTGGGCAAGACACTTTACCCACCTGCTCCCAGTGACACCCACACTGGTTTAAATGTAACTTAGATATTGGGTTTCACTATGTAAAGCGCTTTGAGTCACTAGAGAAAAGCGCTATGTAAATATAATTCACAAAATTCACAATATGTTATGTTAACATAGCAGGCACCTTTTCAGTTGGTTATTTATGCATCATATAACATACACTTATTCAGCCTGTTGTTCACTATTCTTTATTTATTTTAAATCACCTTTCAAATGTCTATTCTTGGTGTTGGGTTTTATCAAATACATTTCCCCCAAAAAATGCGACTTATACTCCAGTGCGACTTATATATGTTTTTTCCTTCTTTATAGGCCTACTGAAATGAGATTTTCTTATTTAAACGGGGATAGCAGATCCATTCTATGTGTCATACTTGATCATTTCGCGATATTGCCATATTTTTGCTGAAAGGATTTTGTAGAGAACATCCACGATAAAGTTTGCAACTTTTGGTCGCTAATAAAAAAGCCTTGCCTGCAGACGATGTGCACGTGACGTCACGGGTTGTGGAGCTCCTCACATCCTCACATTGTTTACAATCATGGCCACAAGCAGCGAGAGCGATTCGGACCGAGAAAGCGACGATTTCCCCATTAATTTGAGCGAGGATGAAAGATTTGTGGATGAGGATAGTGAGAGTGAAGGACTAGAAAAAAAAAAGAAAGGGCAGTGGGAGTGATTCAGATGTTATTAGACACATTTACTAGGACAATTCTGGAAAATCCCTTATCTGCTTATTGTGTTACTAGTGTTGTGGTGAGATTATACTGTCGCACCTGAAAGTCGGAGTGGTGTGGCCACGAGTGTGGGGACCGCCAGTGTCTCTGAGGGGAAGATACGTTTCTCGACGAGGCAAAGCTTTTATTCCCCTTCTCCACGGTGGAAACATTCCGCGTTCGGGGGCGGCCGGTCGGAGGAAGCAAGACAGGTGCACGATGAAGGACGCAAGCTCCGCCCACGGTAAGAGCTGACTTATTACCACAATTTTCTCACCGAAACCTGTCGGTTGACATGTGGTCGGGAACCATGATCGCTTGACCGCTCTGCTCCATAGTAAAGCTCCAATTTCGGGAATGTAAACAAGAAAACTGACTTTTTAACCACAATTTTCTCACCGAAACCTGCTGGTTGACATGTGGTCGGGATCCATGTCCGCTTGATCCATAGGAAAGTTTCACCTCCAGGAATTTTAAACAAGGAATCACCGTGTCTTTGTGTGGCTAAAGCTACCCAACTCCATCTTTCTACTGTGACTTCTCCAATATTAATTGAACAAATTGCAAAGGATTCAGCAACACAGATGTCCAAAACACTGTATAATTATGCCGTTAAAGCAGACGACTTTTAGCTGTGTGTGTGCGCAGCGCTCATACTTCCTAAAAACTTGTGACATCTTGTGTACACGTCATCATTACACGACGTTTCGAAGACGAAACTCCCGGGAAATTTAAAATTATAATTTAGTAAACTAAAAAGGCCTTATTGGCATGTGTTGCAATGTTAATATTTCATTATTGATATATAAACTATCAGACTGCGTGGTGGGTAGTAGTGGGTTTCAGTAGGCCTTTAATATGCACTTTTGGCAGGTGCGACTTATACTCTGAAAAATACTATATATATATGTGTATATATATATATATATATATATATATATATATATATATATATATATATATGTGTATAGGGCTTCACGGTGGCAGAGGGGTTAGTGCGTCTGCCTCACAATACGAAGGTCCTGCAGTCCTGGGTTCAAATCCAAGCTCGGGATCTTTCTGTGTGGAGTTTGCATGTTCTCCCCGTGAATGCGTGGGTTCCCTCCGGGTACTCCGGCTTCCTCCCACTTCCAAAGACATGCACCTGGGGATAGGTTGATTGGCAACACTAAATTGGCCCTAGTGTGCGAATGTGAGTGTGAATGTTGTCTGTCTATCTGTGTTGGCCCTGCGATGAGGTGGCGACTTGTCCAGGGTGTACCCCGCCTTCCGCCCGATTGTAGCTGAGATAGGCGCCAGCGCTCCCCGCAACCCCGAAAGGGAATAAGCGGTAGAAAATGGATGGATGGATATATATATATATATATATATATATGTAATATATATCCATCCATTTAGAAAATGGATGGATGGATATATATATATATATATATATATATATATATATCCATCCATTTTCTACATATGTATATATATATATAGATATGGGACGGCGTGGCGCAGAGGGGAGAGTGGCCGTGCGCAACCCGAGGGTCACTGGTTCAAATCCCACCTAGAACCAACCTCGTCACTTCCGTTGTGTCCCGAGCAAGACACTTCACCCTTGCTCCTGATGGGTGCTGGTTGGCGCCTTGCATGGCAGCTCCCTCCATCAGTGTGTGAATGTGTGTGTGAATGGGTAAATGTGGAAGTAGTGTCAACGCGCTTTGAGTACCTTGAAGGTAGAAAAGCGCTATACAAGTACAACCCATTTATCATTTATATATAATATATAGAGTTAATATCCCACTTTCTTTATTTTAATGTACATTCTGGGTTCCACATTGAGTATAGGGACGACGTGGCGCAGTGGGAGGGTGACCGTGCGTAACCTGAGGGTCCCTGGTTCAATCCCTACCTAGTACAAACCTTGCCACGTCCGTCGTGTCCTGAGCAAGACACTTCACCCTTGCTCCTGATGGTTTGCTGATCAGCGCCTTGCATGGCAGCTCCCTCCATCAGTGTGTGAATGTGTGTGTGAGTGGGTAAATGTGGAAGTAGTGTCAAAGCGCTTTGAGTACCTTGAAGGTAGAAAAGCGCTATACAATTACAACCCATTTATAAAACTGTAATTTCCATTCCGTTTTTTTTTTTCTTGAGGTGATGTATCATAACTTTTTTAGAATTCGATCGGACATTGTGACTTTTGGTATTAATGTTCCTGGAGGAAAAAAGGGACCCTCACACACATACAGATTTTTACATTTAAATCTGTACATATCATTTTCATTCATTCACACATACACCTTGCCCCCCCCCCCCCCCCCCCCAAACAATTATTTTCTCTCAATGTGTTGACAGTGACAGTTCATAATAAATAGGTTAGTGTTTTTCATGCCGACTATTGTTCTGTGTTGGAGTAATTGGTCAAGCCTTTTCTAACATTCCAAACTACAACATAAAAGTATTTATGATCCGTGCCGATACCTTATCAGTATTTACACAAGCCTCCAAGATTGGTATTGTGTTGGAAAATGGGGAAAAGAGTATTATGAGAACATTGGAAGTTGCTTTAAAGCAGAACAGTATCATGTGTAGTCTACCAGTAAGGAGCATAATAAAAACATTAATTGATTTAAACCCTATTTATTTGTGCCCATTATCAAACCCCCCACTGTGAGGACGTGGAAAGCAGGTCGAGGCCAGATAGTGCATTCCTCTGCAGCCTTTTTCAAATCAACGTGCTCATCATCATCACCATCATGAATGAAGCCGAGCGCTCTAAGCCGCTCACTCTAATAATAGTCGCCTAAATCCATACGCTGCTTCCACTCCGTGACACAATATTAACATGTCCACCCAGGACAACATGGGCATTCTTCTCTATAATAATAATAATAACAATAGTAATGATAGTAGATGTTATTTGTATCGTTCTTTAGACACAAACAACCTCAAAGTGCTCCAGAACTAAAACATCACAAAGGCATTCAAAGGAGACAGGTGTCTCTGTCCTTGTTGCACACCGGACGAGGCACACCTGAAGCATTATGACTAGATACAATAAAAAAATCCACCTCTGCAATAACAGGAATGCTGTTTTGAATGACACTGTCATAAAAAATGTAATAATGTAACTAAAAGGTTGTAAATCACATCTAGTATAGCGTATTTCCTTGAATAGCCGCCGGGCATGTAATATGCGCCTGCCTTGAACTACTGCCGGGTCAAACTCGCTCCCCAAATTTCAGTGTTGTTGTGACAACTTTCATTCACACCCAGTCCCATCATAATGTGCTTATGGGAGAGTGTGAAGGGTCATTGCAACCACGTAGACGCATTTGAGGTGCGGCATTTATTGATTATAATTTTGGGGCACAGTCTATTTTTTTTATTTATTTATTTATTTTTGTCCTGTCCAGCTCCTCAGGCAAATCATATAGTTGATGTAGATGCCCATATCGGCTGTTCAGATTTACTTTACAGAAGAGAAGTGTAGGATACCTCTCTTGTTGCCTTATTTGTATTTGACTTTATTAAATGCATTTATATTATCATTTGGTGCAGGAGGGGATAGAATGAGGAAAAAAAGGAAGAGAGAGGGGGGAATTGTGGGGTCACGAGAGGGATAAGACAGAGAGAGACAACAGCAATAGAGCAACATCAGCAAAGAGGATGTGTACAAATGTGATGGTAAAAGTGATAGCAAAGAAGCAGTTTGTGGAATAAATGATAATACAGAAATGAAAATGAGCATTATTACACTACATATGGAGCATTAAAAATACCAAAAGAAATAGCGCTATTGATAATGAACAATACCAATAATTGACCTCCATAATCAACAATGCAGTTGTTCAAATGCAACAATAAATATATGTAATGATAACAAGAGATACAAAAGAATGCAGAAAAATGGAGGAGAGGAAAGAGAAGCAACCTATATTAACCTTGTAGATTGTTATAGTAACAATTGGTTAAGCTTTGTCAGTGTGCCATGTGTTACCCAGTTTCCCCTCGGGCAACAACGTTAATATATGTTTGATGAAACGTCATTATGTGCATGAGTGTACGTATGTATATGTATGTGTATATGTATGTTTGTACAGTAAATGTATATGTACAGTATGTGTATATGTATGTTTGTACATTGAATGTACTGTATATGTACAGTGTGTGTATATGTATGTTTGTACAGTGTGTGTATATGTATGTTTGTACAGGGAATGTATATGTACAGTATGTGTATATGTATGTTTGTACAGTGAATGTATGTGTATATGTATGTCTTACAGTGAATGTATATGTACAGTATGTGTATATGTATGTTTGTACAGTGAATGTATATGTACATGTATGCGTATATGTATGTTTGTACAGTGAATGTATATGTATGTTTGTCCAGTGAATGTATATGTACATGTATGCGTATATGTATGTTTGTACAGTGAATGTATATGTACATGTATGCGTATATGTATGTTTGTACAGTGAATGTATATGTAAATGTATGTGTATATGTATGTTTGTACAGGGAATGTATATGTACATGTATGTTTGTACAGTGAATGTATGTGTATATGTATGTTTTACAGTGAATGTATACGTACAGTATGTGTATATGTATGTTTGTACAGTGAAAGTACATGTATATGTATGTATATATTTGTTTGTCCAGTGAATGTATATGTACATGTATGTGTATATGTATGTTTGTACAGTGAATGTATATGTACAGTATGTGTATATGTATGTTTGTACAGTGAATGTATATGTACAGTATGTGTATATGTATGTTTGTACAGGGAATGTATATGTACATGTATGTGTATATGTATGTTTGTCCAGTGAATGTATGTGTATATGTATGTTTTACAGTGAATGTGTATGTACAGTATGTGTATATGTATGTTTGTACAGTGAATGTATGTGTACATGTATGTATATATTTGTTTGTCCAGTGAATGTATATGTACATGTGTGTACATGTATGTTTGTACAGTGAATGTATGTGTATATGTATGTTTGTACAGGGAATGTATATGTACATGTGTGTATATGTATGTTTGTACAGTGAATGTGCGTGTGGATGTATGAACTTTAAGTATGTAGGTATGTACTGTACTTGTGTATGTATGTGGGAGCGTAGGTATGTATGTATGTATGTATGTATGTATGAATAACGGTGTGTATGTGAGTATATGTGTATTTGTATGTACAATATATTTGACTCCCAGTGTGTGTGTGAGCGTTGTCTATTTAGAGAACACAACAATATTGTTCCCTTTAGTTTGACCTGCTTTTGCAGTTGGTTTCCCAATGTGATGATAACCACAGAGCCATGATGACCTATAAAAGGATCCCTGTTCAAATGCGTTGCGTATGGATCGGAGCTCGTGACTCGTCCCGCTAAATTAAACACGGCGACAGCAGACTTGCAGAGGTCAAACGGGAATGTGACGCTTTTCTGCGCCACGCCGACTCCCACATGGCGGATCGCTTCATTATAATTTCATCAGTGTGGATCCCTTCTGGCCCTTCTTTCCCCCTGATTTCCTTCACACCCTCTGGAGGTGTCCTACTTTATTTTCCACGCACACTACCCGGCGTGCGAGATTTGACAATCATCCGGCGTCACTGCTGTGACTCACTGTGTGTTTTTTTTGTTTGTGCGTTTTTTTTGGTTTTTGTTACCCTTTTGGACGTTAACCCTTTCAATTTGCCTCCCCCTCCAGGAATTCCTGGAAGACCAGAAGTACAGGGATGAAGATGACCTCGCTGATAAATTGGAGGGCTTCAAAAGTGAGAAAACGCAGCCATTGAACATGATGGAATGTGCTTGTTTTCTCTTTTAATTGACACACACACACAGGTTATCATTTGGAATAGGGACTAAGTTTTTGATCGTGACTTGTGGGGACCACCCTTTCTACAGGTTGTGGAGGCGTAAAAAAAAATGAAGTAAAATGGCCACAGCCCAGTTAGCTCACACATGTCTTTAAATCTCTGGATTGATGAAGTAATGTGCTGTTCAGACTTACTGGGGACCCTGGGGAAAAAGTTAATATGGTTCATGGGGACCAAACTTAAATAATTTTGCATAATTCATACAAATTTGTATGTGACTACTGAGGACAATTTAAAATATAAAATGAAATAAAAACAGAGAGTGCGGTACCAACTACAGACCGATGAGGTGGCTGCTGTGCAAAGGCCCCACACTCAAACTAAATGGTAAATGGGTTGTACTTGTATAGCGCTTTTCTACCCCTAACCAGTCAACATGTTTTTTGGCCCAAAGCTTAAAAATCACGTCAGAATGGATCTGACTATCATTTAAAAAGGTTTCCTTCAGAATAGATCTGAATATCATTTAGAAAGGTTTCCCTTTAGGGGACCTGTTTTTTGGTCCCCATACCGTCAGAAATCCCCTAAAGGTGACTGTGTAAACAGAGCGATGTCCCCATTAAGTCAGCATTGCCAGAACACACACACACACACACATGCAGATTATCATTCAGAATGGGGACCAAGTTTTTGATGGTGACTTGTGGGGAGCATTCTTTCTACAGGTTGTGGAGGCGTAAAAAAAAATGAAGTAAAATGGCCACTGCCCAGTTAGCTCACACACGTCTTTAAATCTCTGGATTGATGAAGTAATGTGCTGTTCAGACTTACTGGGGACCCTGGGGAAAAAGTTAATATGGTTCATGGGGACCAAACTTAAATAATTTTGCATAATTCATACAAATTTGTATGTGACTACTGAGGACCATTTAAATATAAAATAAAAAAAACAGCGAGTGCAGTACCAACTACAGACCGATGGGGGGGCTGCTGTGCAAAGGCCCCACACTCAAACTAAATGGTAAATGGGTTGTACTTGTATAGCGCTTTTCTACCCCTAACCAGTCAACATGTTTTTTGGGCCAAAGCTTTAAAATCACGTCAGAATGGATCTGACTATCATTTAAAAAGGTTTCCTTCAGAATAGATCTGAATATCATTTAGAAAGGTTTCCCTTTAGGGGACCTGTTTTTTGGTCCCCATACCGTCAGAAATCCCCTAAAGGTGACTGTGTAAACAGAGCGATGTCCCCATTAAGTCAGCATTGGCAGAACACACACACACACACATACAGATTATCATTCTGAATGGGGACCAAGTTTTTGATGGTGACTTGTGGGGACCACCCTTTCTACAGGTTGTAGAAGCGTAAAAAAAAAATGAAGTAAAATGGCCACAGCCCAGTTAGCTCACACACGTCTTTAAATCTCTGGATTGATGAAGTAATTTGCTGTTCAGACTTACTGGGGACCCTGGGGAAGAAGTTAATATGGTTCATGGGGATCCAATTTAAATAATTTTGCATAATTCATACAAATTTGTATGTGACTACTGAGGACCATTTAAAATATAAAATAAATAAAAAAACAGCGAGTGCAGTACCAACTACAGACCGATGAGGGGGCTGCTGTGCAAAGGCCCTACACTCAAACTAAATGATAAATGGGTTGTACTTGTATAGCGCTTTTCTACCCCTAACCAGTCAACATGTTTTATGGGCCAAAGCTTAAAAATCACGTCAAAATGGATCCGACTATTATTTAAAAGGTTTCCCTCAGAATAGATCTGAATATCATTTAGAAAGGTTTCCCTTTAGGGGACCTGTTTTTTGGTCCCCATACCGTCAGAAATCCCCTAAAGGTGACTGTGTAAACAGAGCGATGTCCCCATTAAGTCAGCATTGCCAGAACACACACAGACACACACACACATACAGATTATCATTCAGAATGGGGATCGAGTTTTTGATCATGACTTGTGGGGACCACCCTTTCTACAGGTTGTGGAGGTGTAAAAAAAAATGAGGTAAAAGGGCCCCTGCCCAGTTAGCTCACACACGTCTTTAAATCTCTGGATTGATGAAGTAATGTGCTGTTCAGTCTTTCTGGGGACCCTAGGGAAAAAAAGAGTTAATTTGGGTTAATACCAAACTTAAATCATTTTACATAATTCATACACATTTGTACGTGACTACAGAGGACCATTTAAAAAAATAAAATTAAAAAAAAACAGCGAGTGCAGTACCAGCTACAGCCCCATGAGGGGGGTGCTGTGCAAATGCCCCACACTCAAACTAACCATTTAACATGTTTTATGGGCCAAAGGTTAAAAATCACTTCAGAATGGATCTATCATTTAGAAAGATTTCCCTTAGGGGGACCTGTTTTTTGGTACCCATACCGTCAGAAGTCCCCGAAAGGTGACTGTGTAAATAGAGCTATGTCCTCATTAAGTCAGCATCGCCAGAACACACACACACACACACATTCTTGTATTTTCTACAATCTTGAGACCTCCGAACAATGCCTACCTCTTTAGGACCCCCCCTTTCTAGATATATTAATAATGTATACTAACTAGTGTTGTCCCGAAACCAAAATTATTTTTGATACTTTTCGGTACTTTTCTAAATAAAGGGTACCCAAAAAATTGCATTTTGGGCTTTATTTTAACAAAAAATCTTAGGGTACAATAGACATACGTTTCTTATTGCAAGTTTGTCCTAGAATAAAATAGTAAACATACAAGACAACTTTTCTTTTATTAGTAAGTAAGCAAACAAATAATTTAGCTGCTCACGTTTGCAGTATTGTCATTTATCATTCTATTATTTTGTCAAAATTATTAAAAACAAGTGGTAGAAAATGAATTATTAATCTACTTGTTCATTTACTGTTGATATCTGCTTACTTTCTCTTTTAACATATTCTTTATACATTTCTGTTAAAATGTAATAATCACTCATTAGTTTTGGATGATACCACAAATTTGGGTATCAATCCGATACCAAGTCGTTACAGGATCATACATTGGTCATAATCAAAGTCCTCATGTGTCCAGGGACATATTTCCCGAGTTTATAAACATAATATACATTTTTTTTTAAACGAAAGAAGATGTTGTGATGCTAAAAAATATCAACGTAATCATAGTAGTATCGACAAGGATGGCGGCGGACCGGTACTTTTCAGAGGCCGTGTAGTACCGAATATGATTTATTAGTATCGCGGTAAAACCCTAATACAAACTATGCAAATATTAAAAAGGTATGCTTTTAGTTTTTTTAGTTTTTTGGTTGATTTTTTTGTTTGTAATTGGTTTTAATCTTCATTATTTACTTGATGTTATTACAGTATGTCTCTAAATAAATATTTAATTAGTTTTTTGTAATAAATTTTGGCCATAGGTGGCGCATTTCAATTTCTTACACACACTTGTTATTTCATATGTTGACCAGAGGGGGGGGCACTTTTAAAACCGACACACAGTCAATTTGAAAAAATTACTCCTTTAGGGACCACCCTTATTTTGATGGATTTCACCAACAAATGAGACATTCTCTATTAGTGTTTTTCAGCATTTTTCTGAGCCAAGTGACATTTTGTGCGTTCAAAAAATCCGGAGGCACACCACCAGCAGAAATCATAAACTCAGTTGACAGTAAAAAGTCGTCGTCGCAATTGTTGGATATGACTTTAAACCATAACCAAGCATCCATCACTCTAGCTCTTGTCTCAAAGTCACCACCTGTCACTTCACGCCATGACTTATTTGGAGTTTTTTGCTGTTTTCCTGTGTGTAGTGTTTTAGTTCTTGTCTTGCGCTCCTATTTTGGTGGCTTTTTCTCTTTTTTTTTGTATTTTCCTGTAGCAGTTTCATGTCTTGTATTCCCCGCATCTGCTTTGTTTTAGCAATCAAGAATATTTCAGTGGTTTTTATCCTTCTTTATGGGCACATTGTTGATTGTCAGGTCATGTTCGGATTGTACATTGTTCACGCCGTCTTTGCTTCACAGTAAGTTGTTGCTGTCGTCCAGCATTCTGTTTTTGTTTACTTTGTAGCTAGTTCAGTTTTTCAAACCCTTTTTCCATATGAGTTGGGAAATTGTATTAGATGTGAATATAAACAGAATACAATGATTTGCAAATCCTTTTCAACCTATATTCAGTTGAATGCACTACAAAGACAACATATTTGATGTTCAAACTCCTAAACTTAATTTTATTTCTTTTAAATAATTAACTTAGAATTTCATGGCTGCAACACGTGCCAAAGTAGTTGGGAAAGGGCATGTTCACCACTGTGTTACATCACCTTTTCTTTTAACAACACTCAATAAACGTTTAGGAACTGAGGAAACTAATTGTTGAAGCTTTGAAAGTGGAATTCTATCCCATTCTTGTTTTATTTAGAGCTTCAGTCGTTCAACAGTCCGGGGTCTCCGCTGTCGTATTTTACGCTTCATAATGTGCCACACATTTTCGATGGGAGACAGTTCTGGACAGCAGGCGGGCCCGGAAAGTACCCGCACTCTTCTTTTTTTTTTTTACGAAGCCACGTTGTTGTAACACGTGCTGAATGTGGCTTGGCATTGTCTTGCTGAAATAAGCAGGGGCGTCCATGAAAAAGACGGCGCTTAGAGGGCAGCATATGTTGTTCCAAAACCTGTATGTACCTTTCGGCATTAATGGTGCCTTCAAAGATGTGGAAGTTACCCATGCTTTGGGCACTAATGCACCCCCATACCATCACATATGCTGGCTTTTGAACTTTGCGTCGATAACAGTCTGGATGGTTCGCTTCCCCTTTGGTCCGGATGACACAATGTCGAATATTTCCAAAAACAATTTGAAATGTGGACTCGTCAGACCACAGAACACTTTTCCACTTTGCATCAGTCCATCTTAGATGATCTCAAGCCCAGAGAAGCGGGCGGCGTTTCTGGATGTTGTTGATAAATGGCTTTCGCTTTGCATAGTAGAGCTTTAACTTGCACTTACAGATGTAGCGACGAACTGTATTTAGTGACATTGGTTTTCAGAAGTGTTTCTGAGCCCATGTGATGATATCCTTTAGAGATTGATGTCGGTTTTTGATAAAGTGCCGTCCGAGGGATTGAAGGTCACGGTCATTCAATGTTGGTTTCAGGCCATGCCGCTTACGTGGAGTGATTTCTCCAGATTCTCTGAACCTTTTGATGATATTATGGACCGTAGATGTTGAAATCCCTAAATTTCTTGCAATTGCACTTCGAGAAACGTTGTTCTTACACTGTTTGATTATTTGCTCATGCATTTGTGGACAAAGGGGTGTACCTCGCCCCATCCTTTCTTGTGGAAGACTGAGCATTTTTTTGGGAAGCTGTTTTTATACCCAGTCATGGCACCCACCTGTTCCCAATTAGCCTGCAAACACGTGACAAAAAAGTTGGGAAAGGTGGCATTAAATACTGATAAAGTTGAAGAATGCTCATCAAACACTTATTTGGAACATCCCACAGGTTTGCAGGCTAATTGGGAACAGGTGGGTGCCATGACCCATCCATCCATCCATCCATTTCTACCGCTTATTCCTTTTTGGGGTCGCGGGGGGCGCTGGCGCCTATCTCAGCTACAATCGGGCGGAAGGCGGGGTACACCCTGGACAAGTCGCCACCCCATTGCAGGGGATAGGTTGATTGGCAACACTAAATTGGCCCTAGTGTGTGAATGTGAGTGTGAATGTTGTCTGTCTATCTGTGTTGGCCCTGCGATGGGGTGGCGACTTGTCCAGGGTGTACCCCGCCTTCCGCCCGATTCTAGCTGAGATAGGCGCCAGCGCCCCCCGCGACCCCAAAAGGGAATAAGCGGTAGAAAATGGATGGATGGATGGATGGATCATGGCACCCACCTGTTCCCAATTAGCCTGCACACCTGTGGGATGTTCCAAATAAGTGTTTGATGAGCATTCTTCAACTTTATCAGTATTTATTGCCACCTTTCCCAACTTCTTTGTCACGTGTTGCTGGCTTCAAATTCTAAAGTTAATGATTATTTGCAAACAAAAAAAAAAATGTTAATCAGTTTGAACATCAAATATGTTGTCTTTGTAGCATATTCAACTGAATATGGGTTGAAAATGATTTGCAAATCATTGTATTCTGTTTATATTTACATCTAACACAATTTCCCAACTCATGTGGAAACGGGGTATGTAGTTTCGTTCTGCATAGCCTTCCCTAAGCCAATGCGTTTTCTTAAGGGCACTCACCTTTGGTTTATTTTTGGTTTAAGAATATGACACCTTTTTACCTGCATTTACAAAGAAATTAGCTACCGGCTGCCACCTACTGATATGGAAGAATATTACGCGGTTACCCTGCCGAGCTCAAGACAGCACCGACACTCGACAACAACACATCATTTGTAGACTATAATTACTGGTTTGCAAAACATGTTTTTAACCCAAATATGTCACTTTAGATAATCTCCCACGGCACACCAGACTGCATCTCACAGCGGACTAGTGTGCTACGGCACTATTAGATGCAATGGTTTTCCATATTGGGACAATGATTTATGTCCTAATTTGTTCACCGGTCCTCATGTGGAAGCTACTTTTCCTTGTTGATGTCTCAAGAAGAGTAGAAATATGAAAACACGCTCACACAGTTTCAGTCTTAAGCATTGTGTTTTCCCTCTGTGTGGAAGTTTTCGGGGCCTAGTCCGGCATGGGAGGAATGCAGCAGGGCGTTTTTTTTTTAGCCGCCTGTTGTTTGCAGAACTTTGGCGGTACAATGACCTAATTGTGGTAATAAGCATACCGGTGCATTATTTCAGCCGTGAGTTCACGCACATTGATTCGTTTCTCACTTGCTGCACATTTTAGGATGAGACAGACCCGGAGTTTGTTTTTGTTTGTTTTTTTTGATTGATTGATTGATTGAAACTTTTATTAGTAGGTTGTACAGTGTGCAGCGAGTGTTCCTTGTCTTCCGCTAGAATGCAGCTGAGAGGGACAAGCGGTAGAAAATGGATGGATGGATGGATAGATATTGTAAAACTTACAAATGTTGCTGGGAGTGATAAATGACGAATCCGTACGAGTAGAACGCTATGGACGGCTCGAATAGTGGTTCTCAACCTTTTTTAAGCAATTAGCTACCTTTTTAATTCAAGTACCCCCTAATCGAGGCAAAGAATTTTTGGTTAAAAAAAAAAGAGATAAAGAAGTAAAATAAAGCACTATGTCATCAGTTTCCGATTTATTACATTGTATAGCAGTGCAAAATATTGCTGACTTGTGATCTTTCTTGAACTATTTGGAAAAAAAGATATCAAAATAACTAAAAACTTAAAAATAAACAAGTGATTCAATTATAAATAAAGATTTCTACACATAGAAGTAATCAACTTAAAGTGCCCTCTTTGGGGATTGTAATAGAGATCCATCTGGATTCATGAACTTTATTCTAAACTTTTCTTCACAAAAAAAGAAATCCTTAAAGGGGAACATTATCACAATTTCAAAAGGGTTAAAAACAATAAAAATCAGTTCCCAATGGCTTGTTGTATTTTTTGAAGTTTTTAAAAAAAAATTACCGGTCTCAGAATATCCCTAAATAAAGCTTTAAGTGCGTTATTTTTGCTATCTTCGAAACCACTGGCCATTTCCCTGTGACGTCATACAGTGCTGCCAATGTAAACAAACAATGGGAATACCACAGCAAGATATAGTGACATTAGCTCGGATTCAAACTCAGATTTCAGCGGCTTAAGCGATTCAACAGATTACGCATGTATTGAAACAGATGGTTGGAGTATGAAAGTATTGAAGAAGAAACTGAAGCTATTGAGCGAATAGCTATTGACGCTATTCATAGCCATAGCATGGCCGAATAGCTGCGTTAGCATCGCCGGTAAAATGTGCGGACCAAAAGATCAGGACTTTCGCATCTTTTGACACTGGAGCAACTTAAATCCGTCGATTGGTAAGTGTTTTTTTCGCATTAAATGTGGGTGGAAGGACACCTAATATAGTTGCAAATGCATCTGCAGGTTATCCATACATCTCTGTTCCATGTCTGCTTTAGCACCGCCGGTAAATAGCATGTTACCATCGATTAGCGTAGCATGTTAGCATCGATTGGCTGGCAGTCAACATCAACAAAACTCACCTTTGTGATTTCGTTGACTATCGTTGCAAATGCATTTGCAGGTTATCCATACATCTCTGTGCCATGTCTGCCTTGGCATCGCCGGCAAAATGTGGAGACACTCTGGCACATTCAATGGGGTTCTGGCGGCAGATTTCGTGCCACTTTCGCATCTTCGGGCCAGTGGTGCAACTTGAATCCCTCCCTGTTAGTGTTGTTACACACCGATGAGGCATGATGTCTCCAAGGTTCCAAAACGGAAAATAACAGAGCTGAGACCCGGTGTTTGTAATGTGTTGAAAATGAAAATGGCGGCTGTATTACCTCGGCGACGTCACATTCTGACGTCATCGCCTCCAGCGCGATAAACAGAAAGGCGTTTAATTCGCCAAAATTCACCCATTTAGAGTTCGGAAATCGGTTAAAAAAATATATGGTCTTTTTCCTGCACCATCAAGGTATATATTGACGCTTAAATAGGTTTGGTGATAATGTTCCCCTTTAACATCAATATTTATGGAACATGTCCACAAAAAATCTAGCTGTCAACACTGAATATTGCATTGTTGCATTTCTTTTCAAAGTTTATAAACTTACTGTCAAAGTTAGTTTGTGACGAACCCCAAGATGCAGAGAAGGAGGCAGGCATTTTGCAGGTAAACATGTTTTAATTAAAATACTAGAACAATAACAAAAGGGGTACAACAAAAAGCGCGCACGAGGCGGATTACAAAACTAAAAGAGCTAGCATGGGAACTAGAAAACAAAAGGAGCTTAGCATGGAAGCTAGCGGGTAGCGAGCAGGAAAACAGAAGCCCTTACTTGTTGGATGAAAACGAAACGTAAGCAGGGAACAAAAGACAGTAAGCTACAAACAGATACCGAAATATAGCTTACCGCTACGCTGCAATGACACGACACGACAGGAGCGACAATACGGAAGTGACATCGACAATAATCCAGCACTGACTGGATGGGAAGACAGGTCTAAATAGGGGCGGGCTGATTGACACCAGGTGTGGCCAGGTGCCAATCAGCCGCAGCTGAGGGGATACAGCACTCAGGGAGAAAGACAGGAAACAGACAAAATGAGGGACGGCGTGGCGCAGTGGGAGAGTGGCCGTGCGTAACCCGAGGGTCACCGGTTCAAATCCCACCTAGAACCAGCCTCGTCACGTCCATTGTGTCCTGAGCAAGACACTTCACCCTTGCTCCTGATGGGTGCTGGTTGGCGCCTCACATGGCAGCTCCCTCCATCAGTGTGTGAATGTGTGTGTGAATGGGTAAATGTGGAAGTAGTGTCAAAGCGCTTTGAGTACCTTGAAGGTAGAAAAGCGCTATACAAGTACAACCCATTTATCATTTATAAAATAAGAGCGCTGACAGGAACTAAAGACAGGAAATACTACACACACACAGAGAGGAAAAACTAAAACACTAACAGTCAGGGGCAAGCCTGACACTTACATCGGATGGCGGTATAGCTCGGTTGGTAGAGTGACCGTGCCAGCAACTTGAGGGTTGCTGGTTCGATTCCCGCTTCAACCATCCTAGTCTTGCCGTTGTGTCCTTGGGCAAGACACTTTACCCACCTGCTCCCAGTGCCACCCATACTGGTTTAAATGTAACTTAGATATTGGGTTTTACTATGTAAAGTGCTTTGAGTCACTTGAGAAAAGCGCTATATAAATATAATTCACTTCACATTCATATTTTGTTAAAGTATTATTCAATAAAAATACTTATAAAGGATTTTTGAATTGTTGCTATTTTTAGAATTATTGATGAAAAATCTCACGTACCCCTTGGCATACCTTCATGTACCCCCAGGGGTACGCGTACCCCCATTTGAGACCCGCTGGGCTAGAAGACCGAATGGCACTTCTACTTCTGGTTGAAAGCTCTAAACACAAGTCTTAAAAATGTCGTCATAGTACAAACAATAACACACATTTTCAGTGTCTTTGCTTGTTTTTTCATTTAAACTATTAGCATCACGACCCTGCGATGAGGTGGCGACTTGTCCAGGGTGTACCCCGCCTTCCGCCCGATTGTAGCTGAGATAGGCGCCAGCGCCCACCGCGACCCCAAAAGGGAATAAGCAGTAGAAAATGGATGGAAGGGGCATCACGACCATCAGTGAAGAAAAATCAGTCAATTTAGCTGCGCTGTTTTACAAGCCGCAGGGTTCAAAGCATAGGAAAGAAGTAGCGGCTGTCTGTGTTGCATTCCTTCAACCATAAATCAATCACCCTGTACTACTTTAATACAAATTTATTAGACAACTTTAAGAAAAATCCATAAATCAGCTGTGCTGTTTTATAAGCCGCAGGGTTCAAAGCGTAGGAAAGAAGTAGCGGTTGTCTGTGTTGCATTCCTTTAACCATAAATCAATCACTCTGTACTACTTTAAGTGTGTTCAGTGTGCACAAATTGAATATTTACATATCTGTTGAGGGAATGTTGTCCTTCCTTTGACAAAATGGAACACCTTAGAACACGGGTGTCAAACTCTGGCCCGCGGGCCAAATTTGGCCCGCCGTGTAATTTAATTTGGCCCTTGAGGCAATATCAAATTAACATTAGAGCTGGCCGTGCCGCTGTAACACCGCATTCACCGCTAATACTTCCCGGGAGACTCCTGAAGTTCAGTGCCCCTCCCGAAAATCTCCTGGGGCAACCATTCTCCCAAATTTCTCCTGATTTCCACTTGGACAACAGTATTGGGGGCGTGCATTAAAGGCACTGCCTTTAGCGTCCTCTACAACCTGTCGTCACGTCCGCTTTTCGATCATACAAACTGCGTGCCGGCACAGCCACGTAATATATGCAGCTTTTACACACACATAATTGAATGCAAAGCATACTTGGTCAACAGCCATACAGGTCACACTGAGGGTGCCCGTATAAACAACTTTAACACTGTTTTCAATATGCGCCACACTGTGAACCCACACCAAACAAGAATGACAGACACATCCGCAGCGAACACCACATACAGAACAAATACCCAGAACCCCTTGCAGCACTAACTCTTCCGGGACGCTACAATATACACACCACGCCCACCTCATTGTTATTTTATTTTCAAATTTATTAGCCTGTGAAAACGTTAATGTTGATATTTACCTCAGAGGGCTGTAAATGGAAAAGAGGCATTTTTTTTTTTTTTTTTAATGTACCGTTGATGTTTTTTCGTTTGTTTTTTGATGGTTGCTTTTGCATGATTAAGTTATGTAAGCGCTGCTTGTTCCCAGATTCAGTGTTAAAGCAAATCAGTGTGAAAACTGAGCAATAATTAACGTTTTATTCATGCACTTTCTCTTGCTACTTCAAGGCTTGATTGTTTAAATCGTTCTTATTGTATTTTCAAATTTATTATGAGCCTGTGGAAAAAGTTTATTTTTGATATGTACCTCCGAAGGCTGCAAATAGAAAAGAGGCACAAGATTTTTATTTAAATTTTGTTTGATATATTATTTTTTTATTTTTTTGAGACTCGATGTTGCACGTCACTATAAAGTTACATAAGCCTTGCTTGTTCAATATTAAACACAAAACTTGTTTGGGTCCCTATTAATAATTTGTTCAACCTCGGCCCGCGGCTTTGTTCAGTTTGAAATTTTGGCCCACTCTGTATTTGAGTTTGACACCCCTGCCTTAGAAGTTACGAGCTTTGGCCTTGGTTTTGCTGGAAAAACAATAACACAATGACCTCCCTCTGGTTCTTATCTATACAAACACACACATTTTATTCCCCCTTGTTTTAACGGTGTTAGGATGTACCAGGTGCAGAGAGTGAGAGGGCACTAGAATGTTTTTTTACTTTCAGTTATATATATCTATATAATCGCAATAGACACGTAATCATTAATAAAAAAAATGTGTCGGTTGCATGAAAAAATGCATTCGCTCTCTTGTAACCAGGCAACACAGGGAGTAATCTCTGATCAGTGGGAGTGACACGCTGACAGCCAATCAGGTAACAGTATCAACCTTAAGGTTTGCCTGCGCCGTCATGTTGTCTCACGGTTGATTCTTTGCATGGAGTGAGAAGAGAAAACGAGAGCTGCAGAGAGCAAAGAAATTGTGTATAAAAGAGGTAAAGTCTCCACGACACTGTGGCGGTTTTTGGATTTTTTTTTTTTAGAGGGACCATAATCAGACCAATGTGGTCTTTAAATTATGCAAGGCATTCGTCCCCCATTACATGCTCACCCTTTAGAGCACAGCTGTGGCACTAAAACTGCAGAAAAGAGTTAATAATAATAATAATAATTAAAGCTGCAAGCAGCAATGGACAGGACTGACTTTTGCTGTTGATTCCTGCCTTTAGTCAATCAATCAATCAATGTTTATTTATATAGCCCCAAATCACAAATGTCTCAAAGGAAAGCACAAATCATTACGACTACATCATCCACGGAAGAACCCACAAAAGGGCAAGGAAAACTCACACCCAGTGGGCAGGGAGAATTCACATCCAGTGGGACGCCAGTGACAATGCTGTCTATGAGAAACCTTGGAGAGGACCTCAGATGTGGGCAACACCCCCCCTCTAGGGGACCGAAAGCAATGGATGTCGAGCGGGTCTAACATGATACTGTAAAAGTTCAATCCTTAGTGGCTCCAACACAGCCGCGAGAGTTCAGTTCAAGCGAATCCAAGACAGCAGCGAGAGTCCCGTCCACAGGAAACCATCTCAAGCGGAGGCGGATCAGCAGCGTAGGGATGTCCCCAACCGATACAGGCGAGCGGTCCATCCTGGGTCCCGACGAGCGGTCCATCCTGGGTCTCGACTCTGGACAGCCAGTACTTCATCCATGGTCATCGGACCGGACCCCCTCTACAAGGGAGGGGGGGACATAGGAGAAAGAAAAGAAGCGGCAGATCAACTGGTCTAAAAAGGAGGTCTATTTAAAGGCTAGAGTATACAGATGAGTTTTAAGGTGAGACTTAAATGCTTCTAGCCATTCAAATTATCTTTACCTGCACATTACCTACCTTCCCTGCATCCTGGGGTCACACTGGCTCTTTCTTCTTTCACCATTCAACATATCTTTACCTGCACAGTACCTACCTTCTCTGCATTGTGTGGTCACGCTGGTGCTTCCTGCTTTTAAGCGGACATCTTGAGACGGCAGCAGCGCAGCAGCATCAGCCTAGCGGTTCTTTGAAGGCTCGTAAAATCAAAACCGGAGCGGTTATTAAAACTCTTTTCGCAACTTTTAATCAGAAGGGTTCACTCTCTCTCCTGTGCAAGTTTGAAGCCGACACAACAAACGCGCTCAGAGCAGATAATGTTTGAAAAAAGGTGGCGGGTTTTTACAAACCTTTTGTTTTGAAGGGGTGATTGCAAACTTCCTGTTGATTTTTGCTGAAGGATGTAAATTAATGAAATGTAGGTCTAAGTGAGACCTACATAGAGGTTTTTGTTTCACGTCTCTACGACATTCCTACCAGAAGTTACAGGCAGCTTTCTGCCTAGGAGCAGTTTTGCCTGTGTTTTATTCCTAGGGGGTGCTAGAGCGCAATTTTGAGTTTTGGGTTTGTTTGTTTTTTTATTTGATCGCATTTTCGCCAGTCCTGATGTGTGTGTTGAGTTTAGTGAGTTTTGAAGCATTTTAAGGGGGTCAAATTACAGCTCAAAGAGGCAAAAATGACTTTTTTTTAAGGAACTTTTTGTTTTGAAGGGGTTTTTGCAAACTTCCTGTTGAGTTTTACCGAAGGATGTCAGTTTATGAAATCTAGGTCTAAGTTAGACCTACATAGAGGTTTTTGTTCCATGTTTCTACAACACTCCTAACGGAAGTTACAAGCAGTTTTGTCTGTGTTTCTTTCCTAGGTGGCGTTAGAGCGCAATTTTGAGTTTTGGGGTTGTTGTTTTTTTTATTAGATGGCAATTTTCAACAGTCTTGATGTGTGTGTTAAATTTGGTGAGTTTTGAAGCATGTTTATGGGGTCAAATTGCAGCTCAAAGAGGCAAAAATGACATTTTTTAGGAACGTTTTGTTTTGAAGGGGTTTTTGCAAACTTCCTGTTGATTTTTGCTGAAGGATGTCACTTTATGAAATCTAGGTCTAAGTCAGACCTACATAGAGGTTTTTTGTTCCATGTTTCTACAACACTCCTAACGGAAGTTACAAGCAGTGTTGTCTGTGTTTCTTTCCTAGGGGGCGCTAAAGCGCAATTTTGAGTTTTTTTTTTTGTTTTTTTTTTGTTTTTTAGGTGGCAATTTTTCCCAGTCCTTCCTGATGTGTGTTAAATGTGGTGAGTTTTGAAGCTTGTTAAGGGGGTCAAATTACAGCTCAAAGAGGCAAAAATGACATTTTTCAGGAACTTTTTGTTTTGAAGGGGTTTTTGCAAACTTCGTGTTGATTTTTGCTGAAGGATGTCACTTTATGAAATCTAGGTCTAAATCAGACCTACATAGAGGTTTTTGTTCCATGTTTCTACGACACTCCTAACAGAAGTTACAAGCAGTTTTGTCTGTGTTTCTTTCCTAGGGGGCGCTAGAGCGCAATTTTGAGGTTTTTTTTGTTTTGTTTGTTTTTTAATAGATGGCAATTTTCGCCAGTCCTGATGTGTGTGTTAAATTTGGTGGGTTTTGAAGCATGTTTAGGGGGTCAAATTACAGCTCAAAGAGGTAAAAATGAAATTTTTTAGGAACTTTTTGTTTTGAAGGGGTTTTTGCAAACTTCCTGTTGATTTTTGCTGAAGGTTGTCACTTTATGAAATCTATGTCTAAGTCAGACCTACATAGAGGTTTTTGTTTCATGTCTCTACGACATTCCTAACGGAAGTCACCAGCAGTTTTGTCTGTGTTTCTTTCCTAGGGGGCGCTAAAGCTCAATTTTGAGTTTTTGTTTTTTTTAAGTGGCAATTTTTGCCAGTCCTGATGTGTGTGTTAAATTTGGTGAGTTTTGAAGCATGTTAAGGGGGTCAAATTACAGCTCAAGGAGGCTGTGGTATAATAATAATAAAACCTTAGAAATACAATAGGGTCCTCTGTCCCAAAGGGACATTCGGTCCCTAATAATGTCCGCAGTAACCCACCACATAGCGATTGGATTTCCTATTATGCAGCTCATTTTTATTTCAATCAACCAATCAATGTTTACTTATATAGCCATAAATCACTAGTGTCTCAAAGGGCTGCACAAACCTCAACACAAACCACTACGACATCCTCGGTAGGCCCACATAAGGGCAAGGAAAACTTACACCCAGTGGGATGTCGGTGACAATGATGACTAAGAACCTTGGAGAGGACGAAAGCGACAGTTATTGAAATATCTTGTGTGACATCACGCACAAAAGTGCACTTTATTTGTTTTAAACCAGGGGTCGGGAACCTTTTTGGCTGAGAATCCAAATATTTTAAAATGTATTTCCGTAAGAGCCATATCATTTTCTTTTCAACACTGAACACAACTAAATGCGTGCATTTTTAAGTAAGAACAACATTACTAGAGTATAATAGGTCTCGTATTCTTTGTAATAACATGATATTATGAAGCTAACTGTGGAGGGGCGTGGCCTGCGGGCCTGCAGCAAAGCGGGGTGTGCCAGGACCGGCCTCGAAATCAGCAACAGTGCGTACATGGCCCACTTGGGCCTTGTTATCTAATCACCTGTCGCTCTGTTATAAGCAGCAGCCGGGAGGATAGACAGGGTTAGAGCTGGAGCCAGAGCGCGAGCGAGAACAAAAGAGAAAAAGACAATTGCTGGAAAGCAACTGAGAGACTTATTAAAATTAAAAAAAATATCGTAACCCTGAAAAAGGCTTTCATGTCGGTGCTTGGTGGCCTGAAGAACCCCCAGGAGGGCAAGCCCTAAAAAAAACTATAATAAATAAATCATCCAATTTCTTAAATATGTGCAGTAAAAAAAGGATGGATGGATTCAAATGCATGAGCATGTTTAATATTTTTAACGTCATTTTTAACATTTTGATTACAAGTGGAATTAGTCATTACTTATCGTGTTAAGCAGTGTCAGCTCAGATTTATCCGAGAGCCAGATGCAGTCATCAAAAGAGCCACATCTGGCTCTAGAGCCATAGGTTCCCTACCCCTGTTTTAAACTATTGTAGTGGCGTTCTGTACAAAAAGTGTCGTTTTGATATGTCATCTTAGTGACATCATGCACAAAAGTGCACTCATAGCTTGTTTTAACCTTCGTCTTGTGTTAGGGTCGGCACCGACCCGTTTTAGTTTTTAAATGCATAAAAACACCACATTTATTTTTTGCATCAAAGCTTTTTGACTTTGTCAGGAGCCTCTTTGTCAACAAAATAAAACATTTTAATTTTTTTCACTAAATTATAAAATGCTCTGGTAGAAATTATGCCCTTGGTGTTGTTAGGGTCGGTTTCGACCCAGTTATAAAAATAAGATGATAAAGCAATGATAAGAGCCAAAACTGAACGCACTGACAGCCAGCTCCTCTCCCAAGCATGTGAGCTTTAGTGGATTCTCATTTTACCTTGTTATCCTGTACAAAAACAAACAAAAGACGGACACTAAATGTGTCACTTTTTGCCACTCTGATTTTGTTTTTTTTATTAGTTTTGGAACTAGTAATCTATTTCTCTTGGTTTCATTTGCTTGATTGGTTGTTGTTTGTTTGATGTTGGATTTCTGTTGCTGAAAACAATACTTTTTAGCCTTTTTCTTGAAGTAAATATATATGGGTCGAAATTGACCCGTAACACCATATATGTTACTATAGTTAAAATTCTTAAAATGAAAAAATAAATAAAACACATTTATTTAAGAGATGTGTTATAATGCCCCTTAGTAATAGTTAGGTAACACAACAACCTTTTTTTTATGTATATGATTCTCTTGAGGTTCGTTTTACCATTTTTAAAAATTGAAATCGAGGGGTATACTGACAAAAAAAGGCCCAATGGCCCAAACCAATAATATTAAAACCAATATTTTCAAGGATAAGGAAGCCTAACGAGGTAACCAAGAGATGAGAAACAAATTGGATGATGGATAATTGTTTTTAGTGTATTTTACAGCTGATTTAAAACATGGGTCAAATCCGACCCGTTAACATAATAGATGGTAACAGAAAGCTAACACAAGAGGAAGGTTAAAATGTCTCTGACAATCTTGCACTTTCTGTTTTGGAAATGACATGAATGTTTGTGACACGGCTTGAGATCTTAATATGGTGTATGTCAATTCCTCTCTGCGTGAAAGTTTAAAAGTAGCATATATGAATGCAGTATGAAGAAGAATGTTTAAATGTAGACACATAGAATCATCACACTGCTGTGATTATATGCATCAAGTGTTCATTCGAGGCTAAGGCAACATATGGAGATATATATCCTGTCTCGCGATATGGCCTAAAAATATTGAGATATTAAAAAAAAAAAAAAGGCCATATCGCCCAGCCCTACACCTAACCCCCCTCCCCAGAAGTTGGAATATTGACTTCAGTTTGCGTTGAAATGTCGGCGTAAAAGAGGCCACAGACTCCTTGTGGCCCGTCTTGTTTTCTGTGGCTTCAGATGATCAACATGCTGGCGCACTTGCGTGCGAGGAGGCCCACTCCCCCGAGTTTGGGAACAGGCTAGGCATTGTCCTGTCCCGCTCCCCACGGGTTCACACGGTTAACACAGCGCCAACACACACACACACACACAGCTGCCATTGTGCGACACCCAAAGTGTAATCCGACGAGACTCGTGGGGTATTCTACAGACGTATATTCTATATATTTGTGACTTTGTGACAAGGTTTATTTACAAACCCTGTTTCCATATGAGTTGGGAAATTGTGTTCGATGTAAATATAAACAGAATACAATGATTTGCAAATCATTTTCAACCCATATTCTGTTGAATATGCTACAAAGACAACATATTTGATGTTCAAACTGATAATCATTTTTTTTTTGCAAATAATCTTTAACTTTACAATTTGATGCCAGCAACACGTGACAAAGAAGTTGGGAAAGGTGGCAATAAATACTGATAAAGTTGAGGAATGCTCATCAAACACTTATTTGGAATATACCACGGGTGTGCAGGCTAATTGGGAACAGGTGGGTGCAATGATTGGGTATAAAAACATCCATCCATCCATCCATTTTCTACCACTTATTCCCTTTTGGGGTCGTGAAGGGCGCTGGCGCCTATCTCAGCTGCAATCGGGCGGTAGGCGGGGTACACCCTGGACAAGTCGCCACCTCATCGCAGGGCCAACACAGATAGACAGACAACATTCACACTCACATTCACACACTAGGGCCAATTTTTAGTGTTGCCAATCAACCTATCCCCAGGTGCATGTCTTTGGAAGTGGGAGGAAGCCGGAGTACCCGGAGGGAACCCACGCAATCACGGGGAGAACATGCAAACTCCACACAGAAAGATCCCGAGCCTGGATTTGAACCCAGGACTGCAGGAACTTCGTATTGTGAGGCAGACGCACTAACCCCTCTGCCACCGTGAAGCCGGTATAAAAACAGCTTCCCAAAAAAGCTTTCACAAGAAAGGATGGGGCGAGGTACACCCCTTTGTCCACAACTGCGTGAGCAAATAGTCAAACAGTTTAACAACAACGTTTCTCAAAGTGCAATTGCAAGAAATTTAGGGATTTCAACATCTACGGCCCATAATATCATCAAAAGGTTCAGAGAATGTGGAAAAATCACTCCACGTAAGCGGCATGGCCGGAAACCAACATTGAATGACCGTGACCTTCAATCCCTAGACGGCACTGTATCAAAACCCGACATCAATCTCTAAAGGATATCAACACATGGGCTCAGGAACACTTCAGAAAACCCATCCATCCATCCATTTTCCACCACTTATTCCCTTTTGAGGTCGCGGGGGGCGCTGGCGCCTCTCTCAGTTACAATCGGGCGGTATGTGGTGTACACCCTGGACAAGTCGCCACCTCCTCGCAGGGCCAACACAGATGGACAGACAACATTCACACACTAGGGCCAATTTAGTGTTGCCAATCAACCTATCCCCAGGTGCATGTCTTTGGAAGTGGGAGGAAGCCGGAGTAGCCGGATGGAACCCACGCATTCACGGGGAGAACATGCAAACTCCACACAGAAAGATCCCGAGCCTGAGATTGAACCAAAGACTGCAGGACCTTCGTATTGTGAGGCAGACACACTAACCCCTCTGCCACTTCAGAAAACCACTGTCGTTAAATTCAGTTTGTCGCTACATCTGTACGTGCAACTTAAAGCTCTACCATGCAAAGCGAAAGCCATTTATCAGCAACATCCAGAAACACCGCCGGCTTCACTGGACCCGAGATCATGTAACATGGACTGATGCAAAGTGGAAAAGTTTTCTGTGGTCTGACAAGTCCACATTTTAAATTTTTGGGGAAATATTCAACATCGTTTCATCCGGACCAAAGGGGAAGCGAACCAGCCAGACTGTTATCGGCGCAAAGTTCAAAAGCCAGCATCTGTGATGGTATGGGGATGCATTAGTGCCCAAGGCATGGGTAACTTACACATCTGTGAAGGAACCATTAAAGCCGAAAGGTACATACAGGTTTTGGAACAACATATGCTGCCATCTAAGCGCCGTCTTTTTCATGGACGCCCCTGCTTATTTCAGCAAGACAATGCCAAACACGAAGCTTGGCTTCGTAGTAAAAGAGTGCAGTTACTTTCTTGGCCCACCTGCAGTCCAGACCTGTCTCCCATGGAAAATGTGTGGCGCAGTATGAAGCGTAAAATACATAAAACAAGAATGGGAAAGAATTCCACTTTCAAAGCTTCAACAATTAGTTTCCTCAGTTCCCAAACGTTTGAGTGCTGTTAAAAGAAAAGGTGATGTAACACAGTGGTGAACATGCCCTTTCCCATCTACTTTAGCACGTCTTGCAGCCGTGAAATTCTAAGTTAATTATTATTAGGAGTTTGAACATCAAATATGTTGTCTTTGTAGCATATTCAACTGAATATGGGTTGAAGTGATTTTCAAATCATTGTATTCCATTTATATTTACATCTAACACAATTTCCCAACTCATATGGAAACGGGGGTTTGTACATTTGTGACATTGCGCAACACCAAAAGTGTAATCCGACCAGACTCGAGGGGTGTTCCGCAGACGTGTATTCTATATATTTGTGGCTTTCTTATTGTGCGACGAGAAAAGCAAACTGCTGTGTACGAAAGTTTTAAGCTGGTGGTGACAAAATCAACGCCGACCTGACCCCAGCTGTCCTTTTTTCTAAACATGGGGGGGAAAAAAGCTCGCCTGTCACTGTCAGCTGCTTGTGTCCTTTCAGCAGACATTTTTTTTCTTATCTAATCTTTTTTTTTTTTTTGCAGATAAATATGCTGAATTCGACCTGAATGACCAAGGCGAGATAGGTGAGTCGACTCAAGGCCAGGAAACTGCGACTAACACATGCTCATATTTTTGTTTATTATGTTTAGTGGTAGTCGTTCTTTACGAGCATGCTTAAAAAGTCAAAATAATTCCAATTGATATATTTGTTTTATGAATTATGTACAGTATTTCTTAATGTAAAAAAAAAAAAATACTGATCTATTGTTAGCCATCATCAGTCATCTTCTGCAGTGATATTACCGAAACAAAAACAAAATAAAAAACACTTTATAGTTGCAGTCGTTTCCTAGGCATCAAACCTGGGACCTTTTTTATTGTGAGACACACGCACTATCCACCTTTACACTAGTTTAATCCATTATAGTAATGCTGCCTGAGGCTGAGCCAATCAGTGCCTGCGATACTGAACAGCATGCTTTGATTGGTTTAGTCTAATCTAGTGGCCAATAAATACTGCAGTAGTAATGATTTGCTTAGTCCATTTAGCCATTTTATCCGTCATAAAACCTTAATTTAATATACACAATTTGCAAAACTGAATCTGCAAATTTCAAAGTGTGACGTCGTGAAGGATGACCGTGTACCCACCTGTTTAGGCGCCCAAATAATGGAATGGTGCCCCTGAGACTTAGGGGAAAAAAGTTTGAAACTCAATGTCGACTTCATCAAAATCAGCAAGTACCACGTCAGGAAAAAACTTGGCTCTCCGCATACCAACAAAATAATCAAAATTAAAATACAGTAGCGTAGTAGGCCTAAATATTAATTAAAAACAAGGTTTTATTTAACGAGTATATTTAATATTTTCGGCCACTATAGAATTACACACAGTTTGAACATTAACACTGTTTTAATATAGGGAAATAAAACACTAATTTAATCAAGTGGTTCTTTGGCAAAAAACATATCTGTCTGCAGCCGCAAAAAATTAAAAGCCGTATAAGTCTTATAATGAAGGCAACCCATGTAAGTGTCTATATTAGCTATAGTAGCCTATTATCAAAATGACTGTGTCGCAGGCTGAAGCAAATCTTTGTTTCTGTTGACAGAAATGTTGAAATTTAATATTTATTCTACACATTTTTACAACTTTAGAAATGGAGATGTCCGATAATGGCTTTTTTGCCGATATTCCAATATTGTCCAACTCTTAATTACCGATTCCGATATCAACCTAGTCGTGGAATTAACACATTATTATGCCTGATTTTGTTGTGATCCCATGCTGGATGCATTAAAAATGTAACAAGGTTTTAAAAAATAAATCAACTCAAGTTATGGAAGTAAAAAATGCCAACATGACACTGCCATATTTATTATTGAAGTCACAAAGTGCATTATTATTTTTTTAACATTCCTCAAAACAGCAGCCTGGAATTTGGGACATGCTCTCCCTGAGAGAGCATGAAGAGGTTGAGGTGGGCGGGTTGTGGGGAGCGGGGGTTTATATAGTAGCATCCCGGAAGAGTTAGTGCTGCAAGGTGTTCTGGATATTTGTTCTGTTGTGTTACGGTGCGTATGTTCTCCCAAAATGTGTTTGTCGTTCTTGTTTGGTGTGGGTTCACAGTGTGGTGCATATTTCTAACATTGTTAAAGTTGTTTATACGGCCACCCTCAGTATGACCTGTATGGCCAAGCATGCCTTGCATTTACTTTTGTGTGTTAAAAAGCCGTAGATGATATGTGATTAGGCCGGCACGCCCCTTATATTGTTGTCTAGGTGGAAATCGGGAGAAAATCGGGAGAATGGTTGCCTCGGGAGATTTTCGGGAGGGGCACTGAAATCCGGGAGTCTCCCGGGAAAATTGGGAGGGTTGGCAAGTATGACTGGGAGACGCAACTGCTCTGTACTTCTCCCTACGTCCATGTACCACTCCGTACAGCGGCGTTTTAAAAAGGCATACATTTTACTTTTTGAAACCGATACTGATATTTTCCGATGTTACATTTTAAAGGATTTCTCGGCCGATATTATCGGACATCTCTAATTAGAAACCATTAATAATCAGAGGCTACTCAGAAGGTGAGATAACTCCTGGAAATGACTGGCTTTTATTGGCCAAGTTAAAGGAAAATGGCAGGCCGTCTTCTTTTAATAGATTTATTACAATCTTTGGGCAAGCTAGGTAATGTTTGCTGTGGTCTGGAACAACATGGCACACAAATGACTATCAGGAATACAGCCAATATTACGTACGGATCATGTCTCATGAGACATGCAAAATTAAAATATATACAAATAGAATAAAAGTAAAGGATATTACATGAGCTCAAATATACCTACAAATGAGGCATAATGATGCAATATGTATATACAGCTAGCTTAAATAGCATGGTAGCATCGATTAGCTTGCAGTCGTGCCCGACCAAATATGCCTGATTAGCTCTCCAACAAGTCAATAACATTAACAAAGGGCACCTTTGTGCATTCCCGCACAGTATAAAACGTTTGGTGGACAAAATGAGACAAATAAGGGGTGGTAGATTTTACATGTAAACAAACTGTTAAGTCAGTCACAGTCCACACTATGGTGAGTTCAAGAACAGCCGAAAATAGTAGGACAAAACAATGTCTCCAAATATGCCTGATTAGCTCTCCAACAAGTCAATAACAACAACAAAGAGCACCATTGTGCATTCCCGCACAGTATAAAACGTTTGGTGGACAAAATGAGACAAATAAGGAGTGGAAGATTTTACATGTAAACAAACTGTTACGTCAGTCACAGTCCACACTATGGTGAGTTCAAGAACAGCCGAAATTAGTAGGACAAAACAATGTCTCACCAGTGAAGCAAACACAAAAACGTATTAAACAGTGGGCTTTCTAACAATTGGGAAGGTTTTTGTCATGTTTGTTCTAAAAAAATAAACATACTAAAACAAAAAATATATATTTTTTCCCCATCTATTTCCATTTTTAATCCATTTTTAAAAATGTTCCATTGTGCCACTAGGGTGGCACTAAAGAGCCGCGGGTTGCTGACCCCCCACACTAGACGGAGCTTGTGAAATTGGACCAAAAATACAAAAACAAATAGGTCTGGAGCCGCAAAAAATTAAAAGCCATATTACATACAGATGGTGTGTCATGAGATATAAATTGAATTAAGAGGACTTAAGAGAAACCAAATGAGCTCAAACATAGCTACAAATGAGGCATAATGATGCAATGTGTACATATAGCTAGCCCAAATAGCATGTTAGCATCGATTAGCTTGCAGTCATGCAGTGACCAAATATGTCTGATTATCACTCCACACAAGTCAATAACATCAACAAAACTCACCTTTGTGCATTCATGCGCAAGCTTAAAAGTTTGGTGGACAAAATGAGACAGAAAAAGAAGTGGCATAAAACAACGTCCTAGAAAGACGGAGAAAGTTATACATGTAAACGAACTACGGTGAGTTCAAGGACCGCCAAAATTAGTAGGACAAAACAGCGCTCGCCAAATACTCAAATCAGTGAAGAATGTTTAATGTAAATAGTGTGCTTTATGACAATTAGGGAGGTTTGTGTAATGTTTGTCCTCCTACAGAAACTATATTAAAACAAAAAATAATTATTTTCCTCATATTTTTCCATTTTTCATACATTTTTGAAAAAACTCCAGAGAGCCACTAGGGCGGCGCTAAAGAGCCGCGGGTTGCGGACCCCTGCCCTAGTGGCACCGTTTCAGAACCCCCGCTTTAACTAAAGGCTTAGTGGCCACATGCGTGGAGAGCACCTTTTTAGCTCTTACTTCCAAAATTGTGTACACTACTGAATCGGGGTCTTATGGCCACTCATGTGGACACTTATACTGCCATCTGGTGGTGTTAGAAGAGTAAAAAACACAATGGAATTTAGAAAAAAAAAAAGTGTATAAATAAGAATTAACATGTCACTAAACATGAAGTACACATTTGTGTACTTATGGCCTAAGTACATCATATCAAAAGATTATTCTTAGTTTTTATTCTAATTAGGGTCCAATAAGCCCAAATAGCAAAGATAAATAAATAAAGTATGTAAACAAACAGCTCGGGCCTTAAGAGGTTAAGACGTTGACAGTATCTGAGACTGTACACGTTTTTGTCTCTTGACGTCATCATGTAATCGGTTCCACAATCGATCTTATGCATGCTCTAGAGCCGCGGGTTGCGGACCCCCGCACTAGTGGCACCTTTTCAGAACCCCCACTTTAACTAAAGGCTTAGTGGCCACATGCGTGGACAGCACCTTTTTAGCTCTTATTTCCAAAATTGTGTACACTACTGAATTGGGGTCTGATGGCCACTTATGTGGACACTTATACTGCCATCGGTGGTATAAGAAGAGTAAAAAATACAATGGAATTTGGGGAAAAAAAGTGTAAAAATAAGAATTAGCATGTCACTAAACATGAAGTACACGTTTGTGTACTTATGGACTAAGTGCATCATATCAGAAGATGATTCTTAGTTTTTATTCTAATTAGGGTCCAATAAGCCCAAATAGCAAAGAGAAATAACAAAAAGTATGTAAACAAACAGCTCGGGCCCTAAGAGGTTGAAATGTTGACATTGTCTTAGACTGTACACTTTTTGTCCCGTGATATCATCATGTAATCGGTTCCACAATCGATCTTATGCATGCGACCGTTCCCGAGTGTCTGACTTCTCTTTGTCTAAGATTTGATGGGCTTGAAGCGCATGATGGAGAAGCTGGGCGTCCCCAAGACCCACTTGGAGCTGAAGAAGATGATCATGGAGGTGACGGGCGGCACCAGCAGCAACACCATCGACTACAGGGACTTTGTCAAGATGATGCTGGGCAAGCGCTCGGCTGTGCTCAAACTGTGAGTGAAACTCTTAGCAACGCGCACACTTTGGGATGGGGACCCAATCCGGTACATTTTTGGCACTGACCGAATCCCGATTCATGTAAAATCCGACGGTGCCATGTTACTGTACTTGAATTGCGTGTGAGGTCACGCCCGTTTTGTCTGGCTCTTTGCACTTGGCTAACTACAAACCCCGTTTGAGTTGGGAAATTGTGTTAGATGTAAATATAAACAGAATACAATGATTTGCCAATCCTTTTCAACCCATATTCAATTGAATGCACTACAAAGACGAGCTATTTGATGTTCAAACTCATAAACTTTATTTTTTTTTGCAAATAATAATTAACTTAGAATTTCATGGCTGCAACACGTGACAAAGTAGTTGGGAAAGGGCATGTTCACCACTGTGTTACATCACCTTTTCTTTTAACAACACTCAATAAACGTTTGGGAACTGAGGAAACTAATTGTTGAAGCTTTGAAAGTGGAATTATTTTCCATTCTTTCTTTATATACAGCTTAAGTTGTTCAACAGTCCGGAGTCTCCGCTGTCATATTTTAGGGTTCATAATGCGCCACACATTTTCGATGGAAGACATGTCTGGACTGCAGGCGGGCCAGGAAAGTACCCGCACTCTTTAACTACAAAGCCACGCTGTTGTAACATGTGGCTTGGCATTGTTTTGCTGAAATAAGCAGGGGCGTCCATGATAACGTTGCTTGGATGACAACATATGTTGCTCCAAAACCTTTATGGACCTTTCAGCATTAACGGTGCCTTTACAGATGTGTAAGTTACCCATGCGTTGGGCACTAATCCACCCCCATACCATCACAGATGCTGGCTTTTAAACTTTGCGCCTAGAACAATCCGGATGGTTATTTTCCTCTTTGTTCCTGAGGACACCATCTCCACAGTTTCCAAATATAATTTGAAATGTGGACTTGTCAGACCACAGAACACTTTTCCACTTTGCATCAGTCCATCTTAGATGAGCTCCGGCCCCTGTTGTTGATGAATGGTTTTCGCTTTTCATAGTAGAGTTTTAACTTGCACTTACAGTTGTAGCGGCCAACTGTAGTTACTGACAGTGGTTTTATGAAGTGTTCCTGAGCCCATGTGGCGATATCCTTTACACACTGATGTCGGTTTTTGATGCAGTACCGCCTGAGGGATCAAAGGTCCGTAATATCGCTTACGTGCAGTGATTTCTCCAGATTCTCTGAACTTTTTGATGATTTTACGGACCGTAGATGGTAAAATCCCTAAATTCCTTGCAATAGCTCGTTGAGAAATGTTGTTCTAAAACTGTTCCACAATTTGCTTACAAATTGGTGACCCTCGCCCCATCCTTGTTTGTGAATTACTTAGCATTTCATGGAAGCTGCTTTTATACCCAATCATGGCACCCACCTGTTCCCAATTAGCCTGCACACCTGTGGGATGTTCCAAATAAGTGTTTGATGAGCATTCCTCAACTTTATCAGTATTTATTGCCACCTTTCCCAACTTCTTTGTCACGTGTCGCATGGCATCAAATTCTAAAGCTAATGATTGTTTGCAAAAAAAAATGCTTATCAGTTTGAACATCAAATATGTTGTCTTTGTAGCATATTCAACTGAATATGGGTTGAAAATGATTTGAAAATCATTGTATTCCGTTTATATTTACATCTAACACAATTTACCAACTCACATGGAAACAAGGTTTGTAAAAACATGTTTCAATGTCAGTAAAGTAAGGTTCCACTTTTCCAAAAATGCACTAGCTTGATGCTATTATAGATTGGCTTTGCTATTCAAATCAAATCAAACCCAGCTTTATTTATAAAGCGGTTTTCCTACATGAAGGATATGCTCAGATAGGTTCAAACACTGATGACATCTATTTAACAAGAGAAGAAGCAAGGAATTAAACAGAGACAGAATTAAATTTGGCTCAATTGAGGAGAAAACATCTGGACTGTACTGGAGTACAGTCTCCACCACGTTCTGACGAAAGATTTTACGCCTCCTCTTTTATTTGGACTTGTCCTGATTACATGGCAACAGCTGTTTGTAAACAGCCATCGCCCTTATCACAAAAAAGTTCAAAGAAAAGGAGCCTAAATGGGAGTCAGGCCCTGCTTCCTCTCCGCTTTGTAGAATTCGGGTCAAGACGAAATCTTCCTGCGGATAACAATACATCAAAAAAACCGACGCCTTCATGTCGCTTCCATTCCTACACAGTGGAGTTTTACAAGCCTTTTGTTTGGTAGGATCAAAGACAGCTTTTGTCCTCTCGCAGAGCGAGCTGAACTCAATGTAACACAAAGTTTTGTGATAACTTGGATACAATTATTCCAACACATACAATTATGAACAAAAGAATGCATGGCTGAGTAAAGAGGAGACATGTGAGTAAACACTTATCACAGGAGTCATCTGCACCAGGATCATCAGACCATGGCCACCAGGACTCTGACCCAAAGAGCGCCCACAAGCACGGCCGATAACTCCTTAGGCAGATGGCTCCCGCTGAAGAACGCTGGAAGTTTAAAAGTAATAAACCATTTAAAATAGTAAGAACCATGAGTAGAGATAGAGGATATAATACAAGTAAGACATAGCGTATTTCCTTGAATAGCCGCCAGGGCGCTAATTAATTTAAAACCTCTTCTCACTCCTGCGCTTATTCAAGGCATGCGGTAAAAGTAAGCATGCGCTAATAATTTTAAATCCTCTTCTCACCCCTGCGCTTACCAATGGCATGCAGTAAAAAATTGAGTGTGATTAAAAAGAAAGAAAAAATTAATAAAAAATTATTCCGCGGCCCGGTGGTTGGGGACCACTGCTCTATAACATGTCATCGCGACCGCCTTTACACAACGCTATCTGCGTGCCAACCGGACGCATGCATTTCGCTGTTTGTCATACTAGATTGCAACGCATACTTGGTCAACATCCATACCTTTTACACTGATGGTTGTAATATAAAACAACTTTAACATGCTTACTAATATGCGGCACACTCTGTGAACCCACACCAAACACATTTCTGGAGAACATCGGCTCTGTAACACATTATAAACGCAACATAAGAATTACCCACAATGCCATCCATCCATGACTCTTGGCTATATTATACACGCGCCCCAAAAGTCATGGATGCATGGCATTGTGGGTAATTCTTATGTTGCGTTTATAATGTGTTACAGAGCCGATGTTCTCCCGAAATGTGTTTGGTGTGGGTTCACGGAGTGTGGCACATATTAGTAAGAGTGTTAAAGTTGTTTTATATCACAACCATCAGTGTGGAACAAGACACCTGGTTTACACATAGTAAGGCAAAATAAAACTCCTCCGCCATTTTGAAAATGACGACCCGGCGGTAAAAGTAAGTATGCGCATATTACATGCCCGGCGGCTATTCAAGGAAATACGGTATAAAGAAAAATAAGATACATGTATAGAGTGTTTCCCCCCAGAAAATGTGTTAGTTAAGGTGGTGTGTTGGATCTATGTTATATTGTCTTTATATTCCAGCGAGTTAATCCATTTTGGGGGGGAATTGAGGGGATTATTATGATGCGTTCAAGAGTCTTACGGCCCGAGGGAAGAAGAAGTTTCAGAACCTGGAGGTTCTTTAACGTTTTGGACTTGCAACTTCATGTCATACTCGCAAATACGACTCAGAAATGTTATCATAAAACAAGATTCAACAACTGGACAGCAGTTTTTAGCAGATATTTTATTATCCAAGCCAGGGGTAGGGAACCTGTGGCTCTTTTGATGACTTCATCTGGCTCTCGGATAAATCTGATATGACACTGCTTAGCACGATAAGTAATGAATAATTCCACTTGTAATCAAAGTGTTAAAAATAACGTTCAAAACATACTCATGCATTTGAATCCATTCATTCTTTTTTTTTGCCGCACTTGTTCAAGAAGTTGCATTAAGTGTAACAAGGGATTTATTTATTATTGGTTAGATTAGGTCTTGCCCTCCTGGGGGTTCTTCAGACCACCAAGCACCGACATGAGAGCCTGTTTCAGGGTTACAATATTGTTTTATTTTTCAATAAGTCTCTCAGTTGCTTTCCAGCAATTGTCTTGCTCGCGCTCTGGCTCCAGCCCCAACCCCGTCTCTCCTCCTGGCTGCTGCTTATAACAGAGCGACAGGTGATGAGATAAAAAGGCCCAGGTGGGCCATCTACGCACCAGTCGCTGATTTCGAGGCCGATCCTGGCAACACCCCGCTTCGCTGCAGGCCACGCCCCCTCCACAGTTAGCTTCAGAATACCAATGTTATTACAAAGAATAGGAGACCTATTATACTCTAGAAATGTTGGTGTCGGAGCCTATTTATATTATTTATTTATTTATTGTTTTGACAATCTAATTCAATAATGCCAATGAAGATGTTGATTATTTATTGGATGTTTTAGATGAATTATGATTGATTGATTGTTTTCAGCTGCTCACGCTCCTCCTGGTGGGCAACTTCCTCCTCCTATAATTAGGAGGACAGCACAGCTGGGCGCTGCCTTTGTCCGTCTGACATATTGAAGGAGTGAGGAGTGATATTATTTGTTTACTTTGTTACGGCTACTCTGTCGTTCCAAAAAGGTTTCGAAAAAAATAAAGATTGCAGAGTAGCCTTGAGGAGGAGGTTTTATGACGCACTAAATAAGTGTATTTGTATTATATAGAAAGTCAACCACGGTGAATATTTTTTGTTTGTGAAAATAAATTAACATTTTGAATCTGGAAGTATCTCTGCGAGTGCTTATTAGGAATTTAGTGCGTCATAAAACCTCCTCAAGGTTACTCTGCTATCTTTATTTTTTTTTTTTTTTTCGAAACCTTTTTGGAACAACAGAGTAGCCGTAACAGTTGGTCTTACTTAAAAATGCTCACGTTTAGTTGTGTTCAGTGTTTGAAAAAAATATGACATGGCTCTTACGGAAATACATTTTAAAATATTTGGATTCTTGGCTTTTTCAGCCAAAAAGGTTCCCGACACCTGATCTAAGCCAATTAATATTTATCAACACACACAAAAGTACCGGTATCGATGCCCAGACACAGAGAATTGGTACTGTATCGGTTCAAGTGTGAACCGTACCAATCCCTATTCCACACCCATCTGCTCGCCGTGCTGTGTCAGCCATTTCTGGCCCTCCGTCCGTGGTGATTTAGCGCTGATGTCACCGCATGCGTGCCGCCTTAGTGACTAATCTCCACGGCAACAAAACCCCTCCGCAGTTGAGCCATGTTTATTATTAGCTCACGTGATTGGCTCATTGCCGATAATAACCGACACTTCCACTAAACGTCACACCAAAACTCGCCATTCCTTGACGGGGTGGACCCCGTATCCCTGGGGAAAAAAGGCGTCCCGGGGCGGTTATCGGGGATGATCCTTTTTTAAATCGGCCTGCCTCAGAGTCCAGATGCATGTCAGCTCTGCCGGGCTAAGCTTCGTCGGCAAATCTCTTGATCCTAAATGCACCAAGCACAGAAAAATTCTCAACTTTTTTTTTTTTTAGAAAACCTAGTTCACAATCTGTGAATAACAGAGTAGTCTAGGATTTTTTTTAATCCTTTTTGAAAAGCCGACTCCAATGGAAATTAATCATCAACATTTTTTTAAACGGGACGATTATCACAATTTCAAAAGGGTTAAAAGATAAAAATCAGTTCCCAGTGGCTTGTTGTATTTTTTGAATTTTTTTTCAAAATTTTACCGGTCTCAGAATATCCCTTAATAAAGCTTTAAAGTGCCTTATTTTCGCTCTCTGCGAAGACACTGGCCATTTCCCTGTGACATCACACAGTGCTGCCAATGTGAATACCACAGCAAGATATAGTGACATTAGCTCGGATTCAAACTCGGATTTCAGCGACTTAAGCGATTCAACAGATTATGCATGTATTGAAACAGATGGTTGGAGTATGAACATATTGAAGAAGAAACTGAAGCTATTGAGCGAATAGCTATTGACGCTATTCATAGCCATAGCATGGCCGAATAGCTGCGTTAGCATCGCCGGTAAAATGTGCGGACCAAACGATCAGGACTTTCGCATCTTGTGACACTGGAGCAACTTAAATCCGTCGATTGGTAAGTGTTTTTTTAGCATTAAATGTGGGTGGAAGGAAACGTGATATAGTTGCAAATGCATCTACAGGTTATCCATACATCTCTGTACCATGTCTGCCATAGCACCTCCGGTAAATAGCATGTTAGCATCGATTAGCTGGCAGTCTACATCAAAAAAACTCCCCTTTGTGATTTCGTTGACTATCGTTGCAAATGCATCTGCAGGTTATCCATACATCTCTGTGCCATGTCTGCCTTAGCATCGCCGGTAAAATGTGGAGACACTCTGGCACATTCAATGGGGGTCTGGCGGCAGACATTTTCGCATCTGCGGGCCAGTGGTGCAACTTGAATCCCTTCCCCGTTAGTGTTGTTACACCCTCCGACAACACACCGTCGAGGCATGATGTCTCCAAGGTTCCAAAAAATAGTCAAAAAACGGAAAATAACAGAGCTGAGACCCGGTGTTTGTAATGTGTTGAAAATTAAAATGGCGGGTGTGTTACCTCGGCGACGTCACATTCTGACGTCATCGCCTCCAGCGCGATAAACAGAAAGGCGTTTAATTCGCCAAAATTCACCCATTTAGAGTTCGGAAATCGGTTAGAAAAATAGATGGTATTTTTTCTGCACCATCACGGTATATATTGACGCTTACATAGGTCTGCTGGTAATGTTCCCCTTTAAAGGATTTATTTCTGCCGCATTCTCCGAATTGTTGTGTTACCGTATTTTCCGGACTATAGAGTATATCAGACGCACCCACAAAATTTTAGAAGAAAAAATATAGTTTCCATGTATTATCCGCACCGGACTATAAGCCGCAGATATACAGGACTCTCTCAGAAAATTAGAATATTGTGATAAAGTCGGTATAGCTTGGTTGGTAGAGTGGCCGTGTCCAGCAACTTGAGGGTTGCAGGTTCGATTCCCGCTTCCGCCATCCTAGTCACTGCCGTTGTGTCTTTGGGCAAGACACTTTACCCACCTGCTCCCAGTGCCACCCACACTGGTTTAAATGTAACTTAGATATTGGGTTTCACTATGTAAAGCGCTTTGAGTCACTAGAGAAAAGCGCTATATAAAATATAATTCACAATTCACATTAAGTCCTTTATTTTCTGTAATGCAACTAAAAACATGACAATGATACATTTCAACTGAAATATTGCAATCCTTTTATTATTGTAATATTGCTGATTATGGCATACAGCTTAAGAAAACTCAAAAATCCTATCTCAAAAAATTTGAACATTTCCTCAGACCAAGTAAAAAAAAAAAGATTTGTAACAGCAAAACAAAATAAAATGTCAATTAATGCACTCAGTACTTGTTTGGGAATCCTTTTGCACGAAAGCGATCAGCAAGAGTGAGCAGCAGTGTTAATTTTGACAGCAAAATTTGATTTAGTTTTAGTCAGTCTTTCGACTAAAATGTAATTTAGTTTTAGTCATAATTTAGTCATTTAAATTGTTTCAGTTTTAGTCTAGTTTTAGTTGACGAAATATCATAAGATTATAGTCGACGAAAACTGCAGTAGATTTAGTGGACTAAAGGGTAATATGTAAACTTTCCCTTCAATTACTGAAAGTCAAAGCAAAACAGCGGAAAAATCACCGATACAAGTCGTATTTTGATGAAAATCATGTCTCAAATTTAGTATTTCACGAGTAAGCCGTGTAATAAACGGGATAACGTCGAGTGAGTTGTATGTTGTGGAAAATGCTTACCTGTGTGTGGATTTCGGGGTGATTGGACTGTAAATGTCGCTTCAAGTTTGTTGTGTTTTTCCCCGTAATCCTGGCGCTGCAAATCTTACACTGCGTCTGGTTATCTTTGACGTCAAATATAAAATTTCCCCATATGTCCTCTCTCCTCTTCCTCCCCGGCGTTGATATGTTGTCTTTTGCAGCGCATTCTCGGGGCAGTCTCGAACGCAAACTACGTTCACGTATCTTCCTTACCACGTCGCTCTGATTGGTTCTTTTCCCGACTCCTCCCGCCTCTTCCTAACGAAATGAGTTCCGATTGGATCTCGTCTCTGGCAGATATTTTCGTCTCGTTTTTATTCGTTGACGAATAAAAACGTTTTAGTCCATGTAAATTATTTTTAATTTAGTTATTGTCTCGTTTTAGTAAGAAAAAAAAGGTCGTCGACGATAACTATGACGAAAATTTTTCGTCAACAAAATTAACACTGATGAGCAGCGTGTGTTTATTGAAATAAAACAGTTTTCTAAACTGGACTTTCAATCGAAGCAGGAGGTAATAAAGGAAGATCTCCATGGAGACAGAGAGACTTTTAAAACTGAAGAAAGATAAGGACAACTTCTATAAACAAGTTATCGATGCTTTTGATCAGAAGGAGCTGCGCCTGGACTTCATTTATAAGTAAAGGTAAGACCATAGTAAAGTTTTTTTTTTTTTATCAAAGGCCTACTGAAAGCCACAACTACCAACCACGCAGTCTGATAGTTTATATATCAATGATGAAATATTAACGTTGCAACACATGCCAATACGGCCGGTTTAGTTCACTAAATTGCAATTTAAAATTTCCTGCGGAGTTTCATGTTGAAAACGTTGCGGAATGATGTCGCGTGTTTGTGACGTCTCGGGTTGTAGCGGACATATTAGCCCAGCACTACTCACGGCTAAAAGTCGTCTCTTTTCATCGCATAATTACACAGTAATTGATATCTGTGTTGCTGAATCTTTTGCAATGTGTTCAATTAATAATGGAGACGTCAAAGAAGAATGCTGTTGGTGGAAAGCGGTGGATTGCAGCTGCCTTTAGCATCGAAACACATCCGGTGTTTCTTTGTTTGTTGTGAAGCTTTAACACAGAGCGGTCAAGCGAACATGTTTCTCTACGTCAATCAACAAGTTTTTGGATGGGAAAATTGTGATATTAAGTCGGCTCTTACCGGAGACTTGAGTGGATTATGCGACCTCATCCTGTAGTCAAAAAGGCAGCTGTGATCTTGGCTCCTCCATTGGCTTCTCTTAGAGACACTGGCGTTCCCCGCAGCCATCCGACTTTCAGGTACTAAATTGCAATTTTAAATTTCCCGCGGAGTTTCTTGTTGAAAACGTCGCGGAATGATGACACGTGTTTGTGACGTCTCGGGTTGTAGCGGACATATTAGCTCAGCACCACTTATGGCTAAAAGTCGTTTCTTTTCATCGCATAATTACACAGTATTTTGGACTTCTGTGTTGCTGAATGTTTTGCAATTTGTTCAATTAATAATGGAGACGTCAAAGAAGAATGTTGTTGGTGGAAAGCGGTGGATTGCAGCTGCCTTTAGCACCGAAACACAGCCGGTGTTTCTTTAACACAGAGTAGTCAAGCGAACATGTTTCTCTACGTCAACCAGCAAGTTTTTGGATGGGAAAATTGGGATATTAAGTCGGCTCTTACCGGAGACTTGAGTGGATTATGCGACCTCATCCTGTAATCAAAAAGGCAGCTGTGATCTTGGCTCCTCCATTGGCTTCTCTTAGAAACACTGGCGTTCCCTGCAGCCCTCCGACTTTCAGGTACTTAATTGCAATTTTAAAATTCCCGCGGAGCTTCTTGTTGAAAACGTTGCGGAATGATGACACGTGTTTGTGACGTCTCGGGTTGTAGCGGACATATTAGCTCAGCACCACTTATGGCTAAAAGTCGTTTCTTTTCATCGCATAATTACACAGTATTTTGGACTTCTGTGTTGCTGAATGTTTTGCAATTTGTTCAATTAATAATGGAGACATCATAGAAGAATGTTGTTGGTGGAAAGTGGTGGATTGCAGCTGCCTTTAGCATCGAAACACAGCCGGTGTTTCTTTGTTTGTTGTGAAGCTTTAACACAGAGCGGTCAAGCGAACATTTTTCTCTACGTCAACCAGCAAGTTTTTGGATGGGAAAATTGCGATATTAAGTTGGCACTTACCGGAGACTTGAGTGGATTATGCGACCTCATCCTGTAGTCAAAAAGGCAGCTGTGATCTTGGCTCCTCCATTGGCTTCTCTCTGAGACACTGGCGTTCACCGCAGCCATCCGACTTTCAGGTACTAAATTGCAATTTTAAATTTCCCGCGGAGTTTCTTGTTGAAATCGTCGCGGAATGATGACGCGTGTTTTAGACGTCTCGGGTTGTAGCGGACATATTAGCCCAGCACCACACACGGTTAAAAGTCGTCTCTTTCCATCGTATAATTACACAGTAATTTGGAAATCTGTGTTGCTGAATGTTTTGCAATTTCTTCAATTAATAATGGAGACGTCAAAGAAGAATGCTGTTGGTGGAAAGCGGTGGATTGCAGCTGCCTTTAGCACCGAAACACAGACGATGTCGGCAGTCACCCAGATAATAAGTATTAGGGCGTGCTATGAAGCCATTGTCTTTGCCGCCTTCTACAACATTTACGATCTGCTTGTCAGTCCAGCAACATGTTGTGTGTGACTTCCGCGGCAACACGCACACGACTGCAAGGCATACTGGGTGACACACAGTACACTAATGGTTGTGATATAAACAATTTTAACACTCTTAGTAATATGCGCCACGCTGTGAAGCCACACCACACAAGAATGACAAACACATTTCGGGAGAACATCCTCACAGTAACACAACACAAATGCAACACAACAAATACCCAGAATCCTTTGCGTCCCTGACACCTCCAGACTATTGTATACACCCCGATAGCAGCAAACCCCCCCCCCAAAGACATGCCAATACGGCCAATTTAGTTTACCAAATTGCAATTTTAGATTTCCCGCGGAGTTTCTTGTTGAAAACGTCGCGTAATGATGACGCGTGTTTGTGACGTCTCGGGTTGTTGCGGACATATTAGCCCAGCACCACTCACGGCTAAAAGTCGTCTCTTTTCATCGCTGGGTGACACAGGGTACACTAATGGTTGTTATATAAACAATTTTAACACTCTTAGTAATATGCGCCACGCTGTGAAGCCACACCACACAAGAATGACAAACACATTTCGGCTCACAGTAACACAACACAAACGCAACACAACAAATACCCAGAATCCTTTGCATCCTTGACACTTCCGGACTATTTTATACACCCCGCTAGCAGCAACTGTGAGGATGTTCTCCCGAAATGTGTTTGTCATTCTTGTGTGGTGTGGCTTCACAGTGTGGCACATGTTAAAGTGTTAAAGTTGTTTACATCACAACCATCACTGTACTCTGTATCAGCCAGTATGCCTTTCAATCTTGCACGTGAGATTGCGTGAACTGCAAACAACATGTTGCCGGATTAACAATCGGTTTGTACATGCTGTTGAAGGTGTCAAAGTCAATGGCTTCAAAGCACGCCTTTTATTCTTGTCATCAGGATGAACATCATTGGATATTCGCGAGAACGTTTGCGGCTCCCATTGTCGTCTACACTCCGAAACGGGTTAAAATAATATTTTGAGTTGTAAAGGTGGCCGACCTCTGATGTATTTCGACAAGCGGGTGGCGGGCGGTTGCGGTTCTGATAAAACAGGGGTGTCAAACTCAAATACAGAGTGGGCCAAAATTTAAAACTGAACAAAGCCGCGGGCCAAGGTTGAACAAATTAACCTTTTAATAGGAACCCAAACAAGTTTTGCATTGAACATTGAACAAGCAAGGCTTATATACAGTAACTTTATTGTGACATGCAAAATAGAGCTTCAAATATTATAATAATAATTTAAAAATATCAATGGCTTTTCAAATCAAATTTCAATACAAATGTAATGCCTCTTTTCTATTTGCAGATATCTGAGGTAAATATCAAAATATATTGTAGCGTCCCGAAAGAGTTAGTGCTGCAAGGGGTTCTGGGTATTTGTTTTGTTGTGTTTATGTTATGTTACAGCTCAGATATTCTCCCAAAATGTGTTTGTCATTCTTGTTTGGTGTGAGTTCACAGTGTGGCGCATATTTGTAGCAGTGTTAAAGTTGTTTATACGGCCACCCTCAGTGTGACCTGTATGGCTGTTGACCAAGTATGCCTTGGATTCACTTATGTGTGTGTAATAGCCGCATATATTATGCGAGTGGGCCCGCACGCTGTTTGTATGGAGAAAATGCGGACGTGACGACAGGTTGTAGAGAATGCTAAAGGCAGTGCCTTTAAGACACGCCCTCAATATTGTTGTCCGGGTGAAAATCGGGAGAATGCTTGCCCCGGGAGATTTTCGGGAGGGGCACTGAACTTCTGGAGGATTGGCAAGTGTGAGAAATTGCGGGGTTACAGCGGCACCGTTGCTGTGTAATAACGGCGGGCCAGCTGTAATGTTAATTTGATATTGCCTCAAGGGCCAAATTAAATTACACGCGGGCCAGAGTTTGACACCCATGTGATAAAATGTTCGTTTCGGGTGGACGACGACTTTGGTGATGCGGTTGCGGATGATATAATTGCCTATCCGCGCATATCTAATATATATATAAATATATGTGTGAGAGGGCAGGAAATACTATTAGTGCGCAGAACCAACTGTTTAGTGCGCCTTTCATCGTCTGGATCGTCACTCTATCTGGGTTTTTCCCCCTCGAGCAAAAATTCCAAAAAAGGAAATTGCTCCAAATAGCTCCTGCACCGCACAATCATTCTTTTGCTTCCACTGGCTGCTTAGACAGATCATTTTCTGGCCATAACCGCTTCCCTGTACCCCCTGAGGCAGCAGCCCTCCCTCATCACGACACAGACAGACTCGTGTGTGTGTGTGTGTGTGTGTGTGTGTGTGTGTGTGTGTGTGTGTGTGTGTGTGTGTGTGTGTGTGTGTGTGTGTGTCACCCCCCTGCCCTAATGCGGCTTGCAGCGTTTGTACTCGGGCTGTGCATCACAAGACGGTCCCATTGTGGTTTACGTTTGATCCGGGGAAGAGACAGAAGTTGAAATTTAGCCGTGGGCCGAAGATTGAACTTTGGACACGCGTTCTCTAACACTTTTCTTAACCCTTGTGTGACGTTCATTTTGTTGTTACTCAGCCAACGTTTGGGGTTCTGATGAACCCATTGTATTTTGTGGCTTTTAATATCTCCCACTTTTATTGGCAGATAATTTTGCTTAGTTCAAATAAAATGCCCAT